>NW_010205492.1:0-21431 GCF_000695765.1 Mesitornis unicolor
CTGTCAGAGGCACAGACAGGTCCTCCATTCTCTCAGTGGAGAAGCATCTCCCTCCCTGTGGGTCTCCTCTTTAATAACTAAGGAAAGAGAAACTTATTGGAAGAAGAAAAGTAATCCTCCAAACTAATGCAGACGTATTTTAGGGTATTTTCAATCATTTTGTCTCCTGTTGAAGAATCCAGTGGGCCATACACCCAACTTTGCATCCTGCAAAACCCATTTCGTATATCTTTCCCACAACGAACAGTGCCGGTCTCTGTTCCTACCCACACCCGATTTGGCTGTTCCTCCTCATATATTTCATGTAGAAAGGCTCAGACCAGCTTTGTCCATGTGTTAGACACATATAATAATAATAATATACTTATTTATAAGCATTGTAGACAGGCAGCTGCTGATTATGGAGATTTGGTTCCCGTAGCCAAGGGGAATTGCCGTCTCCTTCAGCATCCAGCAAAGCCTGTGTAAGGCTATTCAGGCAACACAAATCTCACATTATAGGAAGCTTTTACAAATTAGACAGAAAAACATGTTTAAAAACAACCTGCTGGTCCAGCTGGGGGAAATCTCAGTTGCTCACCGAGATCTTGCTGATGTCCTTCGAAAGGGTAAGGGCACTGAGAGAGTTGCTTGAGATGGCAATCGGGTTTGCTTCAGAGCTGCCACAGCGAACGCACCAGCGCGATTCGATAACAGCCTCGATAACAACAACAGCCCTGATAACAACAAACAGCCCTGCCGAGCACAGCGAGCCGTAACCGGGGACTTACTGGTGCCTGTTAAGGTGTAACAGCGTGGGCCAAGATGAGACATCTTTATTCACTGCCAGCATCAGCTCCCTCAGCAGCTCCCTGGGGTTGAGAAGCTGAGCCTTTATTTGTGTTTTGTGGTATCCAAATGCTCAGCTGCCCCATGAGTTGCAGCTCAGAGCAACAACCCATAGGTAAACATATCTATACACACATATACACACACACACATACATATATATGTTTATATATATATACACAGACACACACATCTAGACATATATATTTCTTTTTCTCTGACAAAATGGACCTCTACACATAACAATGGGGCAAGGGCAATGATAAGGTGGATACTTCACAGCCCTCAGTTATTCTGCCTTCCTGCACGTAATGTGTATGATTGTATTAAAAAGGTTTCACAACAATCTCATAAAGATTCATACAGATTCTCAGCTAATTCTCTATGTCCTGCAGCAGGAGACAACCAGTCCCTCTCAGTATTCATCACTGTGAAGGACTGCTTGGTTACGCTTGTTTTATGGTTTATACTTTGGGATGCTCTGCCCCAGCAGGCAGAGGTTGCCTGAGTGCCGCAAAAGGCACAGCACTGGGATAATTTTGGCTTTTCTCCTCCTCAGCTCTCTCCGTTGGCCAAGAACATGTTGGGTTTAGCAGCTTAATGCAAATCCAGCCCTTGGAAAAACTCCACTCTTGCCTCATTAGTTTTGCAGCATCAGTTGTAGCAACAGAACGACTTCCCAGAGCCAGGGTGGAGCTGAGTTTTGCACAAAACAAGGGGCATTTTTGAAGCCTTTAGAAGAACAAAGCAGAGAGTTTTTTTTCGTTATTTGCCAAGGTTGTCTTCCTGGAAGGCAATGAGGTTGCTGACCTCGTATCAACAAATTCCTTCTTGGCCCTGTTTAGAGCACCATTGCCTGGAGGTCACCACAGCTTTTGTGCTGAACATGCCCACGGTTTTGATGGCATCCCAGGTATCTATCATCTCACCTCTCACCTACATAGTGATTTGGTGACCCAAAACACATTAATTCCTGCTTCAACGGGACCTCAATCCATGGCTGTAGCTACTTAGTACATGTGATGACTCCCAGATATGAGCACATCTCATGCGCAAGTCAAGGGTGTATCTCTCCTCCTTGCCCCATGCAGGGATGCTTTGTGGGTCAGGAGCAGCCTCCACTGCTCCCAGGGGCTGGAAGCATGGACCAGTACAGATCTCATGTGTGTCACTGTGAATTTGCTCAGGGGATGGCAAAAACCAGCATCTCTGGCATCTCTGCACCCAGTGGGTGCTGACTGAGGCCAACTGGAAATGCTGAGACTACAACACGTTAATGGGAAAAAACCCCTCCTATTTCACTGCAGCACACATTTGTCTAAAACTGGGATAAATCTCTTGACAGGAAGGGTTTTTTTTCATAGCCCTGGCAGACTGGGGTGGGAAGGAAAGCAGAAAGATCAAAATCCTGACCCTTCTTTCGTTTCAAAGCACTCACTGAGGAACTGCTGCTTTACAACGACACCACACAAGAGCAGCAAAACCAAATCTGATTCTGGGATGCCCCGCTGTCCCCAAGCCCCATCCCAGCAGGGTCCCAGGGATGCCACACACCTACTGGCCCCAGCACCTCCTGAGGCCTGGTCTGCTCCTTCCATGAGCCCCCATGGTCCTTCCTCACAGCTTGGTAGCCCCAGCCTGTTATTACTCCCCTCAGTGAGTCACTGATCATTGATGAGGTTGATTACAGGGCTCATTTAAGCAACTTGCTCTGCTCCAAAACCATCAGCTCCCATAAAGGTTTCTAAGAATGAATTAGCCTGAGCTATTATTTGTGAGCTGGCACAGGGAGCCCTCAAGTCTCTTTGGTGGTGCTTGTTGCAGAAAATAAAGATGCAGCATTGATGGGATGATGCAGCAGCTTTCAAATACCCAGGAGCAGTCAACAGGACCTGCAATATGCCCCTAGCTTCCATTTTGGTGTCACCAACCTTTACTGGGACCTTCTTTGGCCGTGACCAGGCAGGGATTCAGCAGTGAGACAGTCCTGCCTTGGGGCCAGGCACATCCAGGTCATGTCCCAGTGGAGCATCAAGCATTGACCCCCCAATAGAGGGACTGATGGGTTGGGTGGGCTCAGTGGGTTTAACCCACTCTTGATCCATTTGACCTCCATTTGCTCAAAGAGTTTTTTTAAAACAAGCTTCTGAGAGAGGGAATGACCTCTCCTAGGACACAGGTGGGCCAGGAGGAAGGGCTTCTTCTCATGGCAGCTCACATCCCCCACTTTTCTCCTCCAAAGGATGTGTCCTGCTGCTTTGCTCCCTGGAAAGAGAGATGGGGCTCCAGAAGTAATGATTTATAAGCAGCTTTTCTTGTTGGTACCTGTAGAGTTGTGAGTAGATGGGATGAGCTCATCTACAGGAGCCCTGGCCCTTATTGTGACTGGGAAATCCCTTCTCCGCTGCAGAAAATAATCCAAACAGCAATTCTTATTGAAAGAAAAAAAAATTAAAATGAACGGCAGCTGCTCTGAAACAAAGTTGGTATTCAGGCCATATAGGGTAAGATTATCCTAAGAAAGCTTTGAATAACATTAGTGCAGCTGCCTTGCAGTGGAATTGATTGTCTCAGAGGTCTTTTGGCTCTGATCGCTTTAACTGTAGATCTCAGCTCTGGGCAGACCCAGACAACTTCAGCCCAAGAGCTGGGTCTGGCTTGGGATGGGGAAAGCCCATGGGTGGAAAACACCACCCAGATCCTACCCCTTGAGACCTGGGTGCGTGGACAACGGCCCTGTCCCTACCTCCCTGCAGCAAGCGCTGTTGTGCCCAGTGCTTTTGATGCGGTGCCTTCTGGAGGCGTGCGTGTGTGCGCATGGACATGTGTGTGTATGGACACACGGTGCTCATAGCTGCCAGAAGTGGGAGAAACTGGGATCTCCAAGCTCAATTTTCTCAAATATATTGGCTCTTATCCTCTTTACTCACCCAAAAAAGAGAAGCCCAACAGTGGTGGAGGCCAGGCGGCTTTCCCAGCCCTGGCAGGGCAAAATGCAGAAGTTGGCATCTGAGCTCTTAAAGGAGAGTTTATGGCTCTGCTGATTGTGGCTTATAGTCATAAATAAGTGAGAAATTAATTTATTTCATTCATGATTTTATATGCGCTTTTAAAAAAGCGGTATTACTTTTACAAAATGTTAACCCAGAAAGCACATCTTGCTACTAAAAAATCTCTCAATATAAAAGGCAGCACTTTAAAAAGTAAAATGCAGTATAAAAGAGTAAAACGAGAAAAACGCTTGCGCAGAAGGGACCAAAACCCTCCTGAGGCCCTGCCCTCCTCAGTTCCTAGGAAAAAGCTCCCTCCAGATTAACCCATCACCCCGGTTTTCGTCCAGCCACTTCCCACAGGGGAATATGGTAGTCACGCCAGTGGCCGAGTTGGTGATCTCCACCCGCTCCACCAGCCAGCCCGGTGCCAGACCGCTGTTGTCGTGCTCAATCCTGACCTTTTTTAGCTCCCCCATGTCCAACGTTTCCAGGTAAAACCTGTTGGTTTTGCCCCGCTCGAAGAGGTTCCTGAACTTCTGCTTCAGCGCTCGCTTTCCCGAATCCCCATTCATCCCAAAGATGGTGATGAAGACGTTGGCGTCGGTCCCCGCACCCTTTTCGAAGCCTGTGACCACGATGGTCTCATATTTGACTGGCACCAAGCTCCGGGCTTTGCTGGCAAAGCTCTCGGTGACCTTGGCACACTCGAAGACTTTGTAGTCCCGTCTCTTGTAACGCAGAGGGATTTTCACGTTGCACCTGAAAAAATATCTGCCAGGGGGAAATCAACAGCGTATTAATGGTGTGGATGGACACTTGAGTGGGAAAATGTTATGGACTAGGCAGGCTGCTAAATTTCCCAGTATTAATGCTGTTTCAGTACTTTTCATAGACTCATAGCATGGTTTGGGTTGGAAGGGACCTTTAAAGAGTTTCTCTTTAGAAAGACGGCCATGATTGAACACTGCAACCGCAACTGGGACACCCAACACCCCTGGACAGACACATGGACATGGCAAGGTTGGTGGGGGGCACTTGTCACCTCTTTTGCCTGTGCAATGGCGTGTCCATTTACAGACCCACTGAGGCAGGGTGAGCGATCAGTCCTGCAGCTAACACAGCCCAGTGCTGCTGAGTGTAACTGGTCTGAGAGCAGAGGGATCAGCAATTATCATAGACTGATTTGGTGAGAAAAGACTTTCGAGATCACCAAGTCCAACCATAACCTGTTTGCTACTAAAACAAATCTCTAAGCACCCCATCGACCCGTCTTTTAAATACCTCCAAGGGTGGTGACTCCACCACTTTCCTGGGCAGCCTCTTCCAGTGCTTGACAACTGTTTCAGTGACGAAATTTTTCCTCAAATTCAATCTAACCCTTCCCTGGTGCAATCTGAGGCCATTTCCTCTTGCTCTATCATTTGTTACTTGGAAGAAGAGTTGGACCCCATATCTCTACACCCTCCTTTCAGGGAGTTGTAGAAAGTGATAAGGTCTCCCCTCAGACTCACTGATGGTAAGGTTAAGGTTGGGCTAGGAATTAGAAAAAAGGGAATGAGAAAGTTGGGAGGAGGAGGTTTAAAAATCTCCTCCCTTCCTCATCGGGGTGACCCAGCCAATCCTTAGCAGGCAAAAATAAAATAAATAAAAAAAGATTAGCATGGAGCACAGCGATGATAGGTACCAGATGCTGAAAGCCCTTGGCTCTGCAGCGATGCACAGGGAGCACACAGCACATCCATAAATTACTGCGCAGTGGGCAGCCGGCCAGCGGCTGGAGCACTCTGCTTTTAATGATGTATTTCATTTCCAGCGATGCAGATCATGTCCAAATGAGGGTTTTTTCTGTCCCTCCTCCCCTCCTCCCGCTTTCCCAAACTGCAGCAGTTTTTCCTGGAGGGACCGGGGCCGGATTGCAGCACGTGTGTGTAAAATAAACACCTGGAGGAAGGGTTATTGCAATTGCAGCAGTCCAGGGATGCTTAACCATTTCCAACGCTTCTGACATTTTTCCACAGCCAAAGCAAAACATTCCTTTCTCTGGAAAGAAGCTTCATAAATGAGAAATTCTGGTGGGAGCAAAAATTTTAAGCTCAGAGGCAGAAAAACTGCATGAGAGTGAGGTGCCTGATGCTGCAGTTTTATTTCCTGGGCTTTGCAATATCTCATGGTCTGGAGTTATGAGAGAGTGTGCCAGTCTTTGCGAGGGGCAGGAAAAGAAAAATGACCTTTCTAGCCCTGGGATTTGCAAGAGACAGCTTCTGAATACAGCCCTTTTGCATATTAAGATCTACTACTAAAAGGCAAAAGTCCCTGTGTAATTCAGAACTACTGCTGCAGCAATCTCGTAACTCTTTTACTTTGGTCTCTGGCTTGACCGAGTGAGGTTATTTGGATGTTTAGGGTCGGGAATACCTGAGGTGAGAGCGTGGTCTCACGGTGAGATGTGCTGCGGGTGAGGGTTTGCAGAGCAAGCACCGCTGTGCAGAGCTGAGTCTGCAGGGCCAGAGCCCTGCTCAGTGCGGGCTTCACCGCCGTCTCCCAGCTGCCCGCTTTAATTTAACACAACTCAAACAAAAAAACAACCTGGGGCTTTATGAGAAGATCTTTGGCCCAGTCGAAATATCTTATTTCAGCAGTTTCAGCACGCTCCCAGTGAGTTTAGTGCATGAATTTGATTGCACAGCTGGACTTTAAGTGTTCCAGGTCTTTTCCCACCAGGAGAAAAGAACATGTTTTAGTATGTAATTGACTGAGTTTTCATTCAGTAAATACTATTGTGGCTTTTCTGTTGGCTGATTAATTTGCTAGGAGAGACTCTTAGCTTCTAAAAAAAACCAACTGACTTCTTCAAGAATTTCTTCTTAAACACTAAATTGTCTCAGCTGGAACAAACTCCTTATCGTTAAATTCTTTAGCAGCAATGGAAATATCACAGAGAATAAAAGAAAGCCACAATTAACATTGTAAATATATTCTCTGAAGAGGAGTTTGTTCTTCAAATGGGTTTTGTTCTTCTGTTGCATAGTCCCTGTGCTATCTGCTCCCTGAGTCCTCAACGTTACTCCTTCCAAAAATGGGGATCCAAACTGGTGTGAGTCAGATGTTCAGGTTTTGTCTTACTCTCAATTTTTTTCTACGAGCTCTAAAAAGTCTTACCTAAAGGTCAGCCTGTACAGAGCATCCTACAAACCTCGTATATTTCAGTGACTCTTGGTATTTTCCACAAGCTGAGACACTTATTTGTCATAGCGGTGAAATCCACCAAGCAAACTTGTTCATGAACTTACCTGCATGGGCAAATGCCCTCTCTGAAAACAGAAATTGCACAGGCAAGTCAGTTGTGCACCCAAAACACCAAACAGCTTGGTCTTGGCTTTTCAGAAAGGGATGAAGATTTGGTAAGACATTTCACTATTGTTAAGTCCAAAATGCTTCAGGAGGACACCCGTGGAGCTGCTGAGCATCCCCACACCCTCCTTGCAAATGAGGAGGCACTTACTTGTTGCAGAGCTCCATCTCCGTTACGACGATCTCCTGGACATGCCAGAAGACATCAGCTTTTGCAGACGACTTCTTCCCGTCTTTTGGGCAGTGACCAACGCAGATGGCTGCAATATCCCCAACGTTCTTTGAAGAGAACTGAAATGTGTCTGTTGCTCCCCTACAGGGAACAAGGAGCAGTTTTGGTTAGCGTCGTGAAGGCTGTCAGTGACCTGCCTCATATGGGCATTAAGTGATTGGCACATGGCTGTGGATGATGGGAGATAAGCCTTCATTTAAAGTAATTTGATTTAACCTACAATCATTCAACACAAAGTATAATTTCCATATTTAAATTTAGTATTTTCTCTGATTAAGGGTGACACTTTAAATTGTTGCCACTAGGACTTTCCAGGATAAACTTGAGCTCTTCCACATACAGAATCAATTTGCCTCATTATAGATAAAGCTAAAGAATGACTAATTTCCCCTCCGGCACTTATTCATTCATTCTTGACAGATACTGTATCTGTTACACATCTACCCACCATAGCTGTTTTAAATTTGCTGGTTCAGCCACCCTTCCTGAAGCTCAGCTTGAAAACACTTTAGAGAAACAATAGATCTCTGTCAAACCCTTGGCTGGCTCCCTGTGATGACCCCTGTGTATCTGTCAGGTTTGTCTCCTTGTACTGGTCCTTATTCCAACCTGCCTCCAAGGATAGACCATGGCCAATATTTTGGATTTGTCTTTAATGCCTTTAACTCCACTGTAGACACCATCAGCTGAAAGTTGGGACGAAGCTCCTCTCCATCTTTCTTTTTTCACATGAAATTTCAGCCATTCATACTAGAGCCCTCATCAGCTGTAATTTCACTTTTCTTCACAGACCCACAAGAAAAACCTTTCCTCCCTCCAAAGCAACCAAAGATCAGCAGTGCCCTTGGCTTTGAAGAGGCTCCCGTCTCCCAGAAGTGTGCGGTGTCCTTAGACAAAGCAGAAAACCCATCTCACATCTGGAGCACCTTGGTCCCACATGGGAGCAGGGATCTGCCCCATGTTGCATAGACGCGCCTCCGGCTTGGCTGCACGCACGGCTGATATTTGGCTTTCCTCACACGACAATGATCTTCCAGCCATAACCCTCCCAGATTCATCTGGGAAGTCAAATCTGAGCAGCTCTGACAATGTTCAGCCTCCAACTATTTTTACTTTCTCTCTGATTCCTCCTGCCAGCGAGATGCTGCAAAAGGAACTGAAAACACCTCCAGCTTCCTTCAGCTCAAAAATACACGGCCTCCCCGGGGGCTTGCCAGAAGCCCATTAGTATGTACTAATACAAAAGGACACGGATACACACACTCATACACATGCATCATCTACATTTCCTTTTACCAAAAGCGTTTTTCTTATCGTTTCTGTACTTGCTCTGTGTCTGCCCATCGGAAATTAATTTTGTATCTTCCTTTTAGCGCAGGTGAGAAACTTTTAGGAAGGGGGATGAGAAACAGCATGGCACAAACGCAACTCGGTAGACCATCCCGGAGAAGAGGTGGCATTTGTGGAAGACACACCACTGGTGGGGTTTATCCGGTCCACCACCTAGGCCCTTACCTTTCAAATCGCCTTTTTTTGGAGGAGTTTTCCATAAGGAATTCTTTTGAGCGGCCCAGTTTTCCTTCTAAGATGATCCAGATGTTTTCCTTTGTTTCTGCGTCCTCTCTGTCGCTCGTTACTGTGACGATCTCATAGGCTTTAAAGCGTAATTAACACACACGTTAAACAGAAAAGCAAGAACAGATGGCCAGATAGATCTCTTCATTTGGCTGTCACTTTGCTTAAAAATTCTCTTCCTAATATTTATCACAGGGCACAATAAAGCGTTTTCAAAATAAGGATGAAACCACACTGAAATCTGTGGGACTTTTGACTTCTACGTGCTTTGGATTTCATGCAGGGATGGAGTACATTAAAAAATCTGAGTACTGCTTGAGTAAGAGTAGGCAGAGCTGCTCTTGAGCAAGTTGTGTCCAGTTCCCTGCTGTCTTAAGCACTCCCTTTTTAACACAGCCCAAATCTTATGGGTTTTGGGCCACTGCTCCTAAAAGGGACAGTGAGGGTATCCACATACCCAATAGGATGTGCTTAGATGCTGTGGTGGCATGTAAGTACCCAAAATGGCAACCAGAAGGCTGATTTTTTTGCAGGGATGAAGTGAAATCACACTGAAGTACTGTGATTATGGACTCTTCAGGACTTTCCTGGAAAAGAGCACTGCAGTGCAGGAGTTCTTGAGATGCACTTTGCATTTCATCAGTGCAGCTAAATAACTCCTGCTTGTTCGCATATTAGACATCAGTAAAATTACCTTGGGCTCGGTGGAGTTACCCAGAGCAGATCCAGGGCTATGGGGAGTTAAGCTCAGCCATCATGTTCAGCTGGAATACTTCAGCTAGTAGCCCAGAACGTGTTGAGAAGGAAGCTGGAGCAGTGTTACTTGCAAAGCTTTAAGGATTGATCTTATTTTCCACCTCAAAGACTCAAGCCCATTATTTCTAATGAGACCATAACCATGTCCTTATGGCTTACTGCTGGATTGAACCGCTGCAGATGGGCCCTCTGAAGTTTCAACCTGGAATGAGATCTTTTTCTTCCTCATAAATCCTGATTTGTTTCTTTCTTGCCACAACATTGCACTTCTGAACTAGAGTACCTTAGGTACTTCAACCCTTAAAGCCTGCAAATACAAACCCCTATTGCATGGGGACCTTCAGGAGAGCGGTTTGCAGTTATTTTGGTTCTATAGCCTCCGAGAACCCTCAGCAGATGCCACAAGTCAACTCTAAACTCACCAGTCCGTTCCTTCAGCTCCAGGATGTCGTTATTGGCACAGGCCAGTTCCCTTATGAGCTGCCCATCGTCTTCTCCTTTAGCCAGCCAGCGATCACACTGGAAGCGAAATGTCTTGTCCATAGCGGAGTCAGTCACATCAATGTATTCCAAGTGCCAACCTGGTGCTATTCCTAGTAAAACAACAAAATAAAGAAGATTTCGATACTTTCTCACAGCTTGGGTAAGGGAATGAGATACCTTTCCTTGGGGGCACTCTGCTGGTACTAGAAATTATCTATACTTGCTTCAAATAATGTCACCAGTGAATATGATGTTGTTCTGATACCAAAAGCAATGATGACCTGCTCAAGACCATAATCTGATCCCCTTTCTAGCATCAGGCCATGCTTTAGAGGGAGTTGCTGGTTTTGATCAGATACGGTCCAGGATGGGCTGGTATTGGTCAGATATGGTCCTGGATGGGTTAGATTTCAAGATCTCTGGCCAAGAGGCCATCTCTTGTCCTTGCCCACCACCTTGCATGAGGTGGAGCTTCTGCAATACCAGTAGCAGTGGGGCCTGCATGCCCCATGTCAACACCTCCACCACAGGAACCATCCCACAGAGAAACATTACTGTGACTTAGGAACAACAAACCCTTACAATGCTCCAAGGAAACCACGTATTCCCCCAAACTGTTTCCTAGAGTCAGAAGAATGAATTCTCCTGGAGGACAAAAGCTAATGGAGCAGCTTCTGTCACAGAAACCACCGCTGATTCTTCCTTCCATTTTAAAGGAAACGTGAAGCCTGAATGCCAAATGATATGAGTTCCTGTACCACTTAATCCCCATCCTTTCACCACACATGTCCATAGTTATAAAAAAAAGACCTAGCAGTGTGCACATGGTTTGTGGGCACCCCTTCATATATTTTAAGTGCTAGTTGACCACAAGCTGTAGGGTTCAGTGTCTTTCTCTGTGGCCCCTAAACACTTCATATTTGGATTTGAAGGTCAGAAGGAGATTACAATTCACTCCTTTGATCCTGCCAGCTAGCATATGGAAGGAAATTACCCGTGCTATCTTGGCTTTACCAATCAACCAGAATGAATTCAGTAGTGCTGTGACTGGCCATGAATGTAGGACAGACTGAAATGGTAGACGCTCTAGCAGGGACCACCAAATCACCTCACTTTTGCCCTGGGGACTTCTGAGGAGTAATAACTCCCTCTAAGTTTTCTACTTCCTTTTTCTTTTTCAGTGGAAAAGCAATTGAAAATGAAGAAAAGTGTTTGGGGAGCATTTTCCTGATTTCTTTGTTGAAATAAAATAAGCCCTTGTTGAGCTTGGGGGGATAAGAGGTTCTGACAGTTTTACTTACAAGTCCTGTTATTAGTCAGACAAAGAAAGGTTATGCTCATGATGAGAGATCTCTGCTGACTTATTATTTACATCCCAGAGACATTAAACTGCTCTTGGTCTTCCAAGAACTCACTGCCATGTGCCTGCTTCCTTAGCTTGCAAATATCAGTCTTTGTTAGCTCTTAAAATAAATTGATGGCAACTTTTAGAGTGATGTCAAGAAGTCACCCTGCTCCCATGGACTGCGATCCCTCCACACCATGTGCTGCCAGTCCTCTATCAGTCTCACAGCCGTTCCTGTTTTGTACTTTGACTGAGCCTTCTTCAAGATGGGATACCATCTGGTACCAAGCACAAACCTCAAACAAAGACACCACTTGCTCCTTAAATTTAGAGAGGACAGAACTGCAGACTCATTGTGACTGGAAGGGACCTCTGGAGAACGTCTAGTCCAACCCCTGCTTAGAGCAAGGTCAGCCAAAGCCGGCTGCTCAGAGCTGCGTCCAGTTAGAATCTGTACATCTCCAAGGATGGAGACTCCACAGCCTCTCTGAGCAACCTGTGACAGTATTGGATTACCTGTGTAGAGGAAAAAACCTTTTTCCTTATGTTTAAATTGGAATTTCCTGTGTTTCAGATTGCGCCCATTGCCTCTTGTCCTGTCACTGGGCGATGCTGAGAAAAGTCTGGCTCTGTCCTCTTTACTGCCCCATTAGACATTGGTAAAATCCCTCTGAGCCTCATCTTCTCCACCTGAGCAGTCCCACCTCTCTCAGACTCTCCTCATACGACAGATGCTCCAATTCCTTAATCATCTCTTTATCCATTCACTACTCCCAGTGTGTTCGTGTCTCACTTTAACTGGGTGGACAGAGACAAGAGCTGTGCAAACACCACGGGTGCAGCACCCAGGCAGTGACACTGGGTTTGTATCCCTCAAACATACAGCATAAGGGCATGAAGGGGTTTTGGGGGTGAGCTGGCATCACAGATCCTCACCAATTTACTGCCTCCTGGGCAGATCTTGTCAAGCTCCCCAAGGCTCCCACCATGCTTTAACTGGAGCATCCTGCTCTTTGGGGCTGTTTGGAAATTTATTCTAAACATGTCGGCAGCATCAGCCATTAATCTTTTTGGCAGGCTCATTTCCATTTGAGTTCAATGAACGTCTCTGCAGCGTGTTCAGGAGGCTGCTCCGCTTCCATCAAAACTTTAGTTAAAACAGCAGAGGATGAAAGAGAGAAAACATCCCATCCTTCTGCAGCGAGAGAGATCAGTGGCTGCAGACCAGGATGGAATAAATTGGAGATCTGAGTCTTGTTGCCAGCAGTGAACAGCATGACCAGGACAGGATCAGCGCTAGGCAGTGCTATCAGGAGAAGAGATGCACAAACCCTCCTCCCTCTTCTCCAGCCTGGTCCCAGCAGCTGCTCAGCAGGACAGATGCAGCAAAACCCAGCTCTTCCACCACAGGGAGAGATGGACCAGAGATGACTTCCCATTACATTGAGAGCAAAGCACACAAAAAGTGCAGCTTTTCCTAGTGTTCTCTGAGAAAGGCGCGTTTCTCAGCTTTGGGCGATTTAAAGAGCAAGCTCTGGACTCTGTCAAGGCATCAACACTGAAAGGCAAATATGAACTTGGTGTCCCTTTATCGCATGAGGGTACAATCAAGGAGCTGGCTGATCACTCTTATAAAAATTGTGGTACTGCCTCAAAGCATCCTCCTTCCTGTTTAAGGAAAAAAATAGTTAACTTCCCTCTCACGAGAACTGGTCTTTAGCAACTTAAATTAGACTGGGAGACCTGGAAGCTATGGAAGTATCCTATATTGCTTTTCATTCCTCAGGATAAATGGTTCACCCCAGGTGAATGCTATACTGGTTATGTGCAGAGCAGCACATCTTCCTGCCCTGTCCATGTCCCCAGGTGCCAGGGCAGGTGTCACATCAAGGCTTTCACTGCCACAGCGTTGAACTCTACTTAAAAGCTGATGCGGAAATGGAAGGATTGGCTTGTGGCTGAAGAAAGACAAAGTACTGGTTTTCTCTCATTTCAGACTCGGAAAAGTTACATTTAATTTCTTTTTCTATTGATCTAGAAAAAGAAATTTTATTAATCTACAAAACAAAACAAAACACAAAGTCCAGTTATGCACAGAGTCTAAAAGTGAGACTTCCCCTCCACTGAACTGGCTCTGTGTGCTGGGGAACATCTCAGTGCAAGGAAAAGAAACCTTGTTTGCAGAACCAGCCTTCAGGCCATGAAGTCCCGATTTCAGGATATTACTCTGTTTCCACTTCTGTTCCCATGCAGCTTTTGCAGAGCAATGGCCTCAGAGACCTTACAGCATCTGAGAAACAAGAGGAAAGGAAACTACATCCCATATGGACATAATCCCAGAGGCATTGAATCCTCAGCACAGGCTTCTTTATGGAGGAATCCGTCTTTAAAATAGTTTGGCCACCACTGTGTCATTGTGGAAGACCCCCTTATCACCATGACAAGCGTTGAGTGTTTGTAACAAAAGGTATTTCACTCCAGGCCTGTTTTGCTGCTGTTGAAATCCCCAGCAGCAAACCTACCCTAATAAAACCCGCGGCTGTGCCACGTAGGCTCCTTAATGGTCCGCAGCTGGAAGTGACATTTTCAATAGCGTGCAAAACATTTCAAATGTAATTAGAGGTGGAGAAGAGCTTTGGGGAAAACAGAATCACTTTGCTTGCTCTGCTCTGGCAGTTGTATAATTTAAAAAAAAGGAAATGTATTCTCTTCCTCAAGTGCCCTTATCCAAACGAGCAGGTATTTGTCCCATTTATCCTCCTTTTCCCAGAAAGGCCCAAGCTGACAACCGGATGATGCTGGGCAAGGACTCTGTGTACATCTGCAAGGTCTTTGAGGATCATTTTGCCGTTTTCCCGGCCAATGTTAAAAGTCTGTGCTTTCCTGACATCAGGCAGACAGGTTGGAATGTAAACTCCTTGTCATGCATTTCTGCATCGATTAGCACGATTGAGTCTGACTTCAGAGAGAGGAGATGTAACACAGATAATGAAGTTACTGCTTCAATTAACTAAAACCCCAATCTGCAGCACCAGAATAATCCTTACTGCCACTTGAGAACAGCAACCCCTTGCCCCAGCCTATATTCACCCCTAAAATACTAAGCTGGGAGGAAACATGAGTGCATGGGAGAAGAAGAGTGAGAATTAACTGATTTTGGTGGGTTCACCACTCACTTACCAGGCACGTGGTCCCTGACCTTGCTTTCACAGAATCACAGAATCCCAGAATATGAGGAGTGGGAAGGGACCTGGAAAGCTCCCCCAGTGCAACCCCTGCCAGAGCAGGATCACCAGAGCAGTCACACAGGAACACAGCCAGGGCTTTGGGGGTCTCCACACAAGGAGACTCCACAACCTCTCTGGGCAGCCTGGGCCATGCTCCAGAACCCTCACACTCACAAACTTTGGCCTCATCTTCAGCTTGAACCTCCTGTGCTCTAGCTTGGGACCATTGCCCCTTGTCCTGGCATTGGACATCCCAGGGCAGAGCCTGGCTCCTTCCTCCTGACACTCGCCCTTTGCTTTAATGAACATTGACTACTCCTTCCAAACAGCGAGCTGGTGGGATCAAATCTGTGCTGGCAGCAGCACATCCAGGCTTGGATGCACACATGTCCATGGCAGTTAAACCTTTTCCACTCTCTGCAGCTGTATTAATTGATTTTCCTCTCTGTCCCTTGTCTACCTGTAGCAGATCTTCTTCATTTTTGTTTCTAAAAATGGTTGATGCCCCATCAAGGATGAAAGTTGTCATTACTGGGGTTTATGTTGCCATAGGAGGAAAAGGAAAATCCTGCTCAGGACATTGACTGTTCAGGAGCTGCTGCCCAACCAATCACAACCACCATTCAGCACTGCTCAGGTCCATAATTGCATTTTTTCCCATATTTTCTGAAACATGAAGTAATGACCATTGCAAAGACTGTTGTTCTGTGCTCTGACATCATTTATCCCCCTCCTGGTTTGATGACCACCCACCCCCAAACCGCATCGCATGAGGCATCACCCAGAAAGTGGTGGGAGTTTTGATAGCATCGTCAGGTCGCTAGAAATGCGGCGATAATTGTGAGGTGCTAAAATCATAGTGTCGAGCTCTGCATCAGTACATCTCAAAACACTTTAAGAAGGTGAATAATTTTTATCCCTAATTTACATAATTGAAAATGAGGTACAGGGATGTGATTTACACAAGGTCATTCGGCAAGCCAGTGGCAGAATAAAAATAGATCTAGTTTGTGTATGTCTTCTTTAGGATCACATTAGTTCACACCACAACATTTCTCACCAGAGCAGACAGGCAACACAAAACCTCTCACAACCTTTGACAAAACAAAAGCTTAGCACTTGGGACAGTTTTAGAAAATAGGTTCACTGCCCCCATCCTGTGTTGTCTGTGCTACTTGTTCAGTCCAGGATTTGACTTGGGGCAAAACCACCCATAAATTACTCTCAGACCAAAAAAAGAACCCCAAAAAACCAGCCAAAAAACCCCATCAAAACCCCACATCTTACAGAAAAACTACTCCTGTGGAAAACCACTTCACAACTCAGAGTGAAAATACAACAGTTTCTCAGAATATATTCTTGTGATTGAAGCATATTTTGTGTCTTATTGAGGCATACTTGATCCAAAAGCATTTATCAAGGGTACAGGGTAATTTGTCCAAAGCAGAGCAAAGGAGGCCTGTAGAAAGGAGAAGTTTTTACAGAATTAATAATTCTACAGCTACATTTGGCCTTTTGGACTCTTTCTGCTCTGTAGCAAAGGGTTCTGCCGTTACAGATTGGGAAGAAAGGACTGCACAAGGTCAACACTGAAGTCTTTGCCCTCTCTTCAGGTTTGCTGTTTTGTTTGGTTACATCTATTTTTTTTTTTCTACTTTTAATGGACTCTTCGCTCCTTGGGCAGTTTCACACATCCACTTCTCTTCCTCTCACTTTTTATTTAAAGCTGGAACTATTCAACAAATCTGCCCCATGGCAACAGTCAAGCACAGAGAAGAGGGTGTAGAAAAGCCCTTCTCAAGTACCAGAGCTGAGCAAATCCCTACAAAGGACTAAAAAGACAGGTCTTTAGGTTTCTTTTAATAATTTATGGCCTACAATTACCCAAAAGACTTGGAATCTTGTCTGTGAATTGCAGAAACATAACTCTGGAAAAGCTGCTAATTCAAGGCCTAGGCACTTTAAGATCTGATTCAAGATACCACTTCTTAAAAGGTAGTTTCTTCTGAGAAAGAAAAGGAAAAAACAAGGATATATTAATGTTTTTGAGTTAAGTCCAGCTCAGGGAAGGAGCACATGATAATATCTCTGCTGGAAGAGCCACCCAAAAGGAGTCACTGGGGCAGATGGGCTATTTAAAGCTCAGTTAGACAATGTCATAGCAGTTGGCATGATTGAGAGAAGGGCCCTGTTGAGGGAAAGAAGTTGGGCTGAATAACCTTGTTATTTACTCCTGTCGTTCCTGTAATAACACAGAGTCAGGTTGATCCATAATTAGACTCTTTCTGGCTCCCCTTGGCTGATGGCAACTGCGATAATCAAGAATCTGAAATTAATGACTTTAGAAAGACTGCTTATCATCTGGGTTCAAATCTACTCAGGCAGATGAGGGAGCTAAATCCAGATTTCCCATATCTCCTTGCTGCAAGGAGAAAAAGGCAAATAAAAGAAAGGAGGGGGGGAAAAACTTTTTCTAGGTAAATAATTCCATTACTGAGATACTGAGAAACTTTAAGCCATTCTTCCAGAATGGTGATTTATTCCTTAAAGCAGAGAAAAAATTGAGGCCTATATTTAGAAAGCCAGCATTTCTACAGACCTACAGATACTGATCTTGCATAAATGTAGAAGTAAATGAACTGAGATATGAGAAAATACATAGTGCCTATCTGAGATCAGAAGATGAGGAGTCTGGAAACGATTAAATTTGCTCAGGGAGTCTAAATATATTAGATTGAACATCAGTATCTTCAAGTAAACAACGGCAAGATAAAAGAACATGGAGCAAACCTTAAAACTACATTTCATTCACAGCAATTCGTTGTTACCAGACTCTTGCTGGTGGCCTCGAAATATCTAAAAAATCAGGAATGAGTTCCTTGAAATTGCAGTTGTGACGTCTCTAAACTGCCTGTTTTCAAATGAGAGCCGACTTCTTCCCTAATCAGTTTTACTGAAGTCAGAGGATTTAGATGGGGGCTTCATTCCTACTTTATATCTCATATGGAGACATCACTCGGCAGGTTTTTTCTCAGGGAAAATGGCATTTAAAAGCATTAAAGTGGGACCTAAAACTGACATGGCTTTTTCAGAGGAGGCAAAGGTGGTGTTTGCCATTTAAAGACCTTCTGACAGTCTTTGCCATTGCAGTTGCTGTCTCTTCATCTCTGAACACCCCATTGCAGTCAAATGTCAGTGAAAAGATAAAGAAAAGTGGGATATGAACCAGGAGCAAAGCCACTGCAGCAAAACTTGGCTGATAGGGATTGGTGTTGAGCTGAACTTCATGGCAAAGTAGCCACCTTGGCCAAGCTGTTTAAATGTATTTTAACCTGAAATGGGGACAGGTTGGTTGACTGGATCACAAGTCCTGTGAGGAGTGGCTGAGGGAACTGGAGTTGAGGGGAGAACTTATTACCCTCTACAACTCCCTGAAAAGAGGGGGTAGCGAGGGGTGAGTCGATGTCTTCTTCCAAGTAACAAGAGATAGGACAAGAGGAAATGGCCTCAAGTTGCACCAGGGGAGGTTTAGATTTAATATTAAGAAAAATTTCTTCACTGAAGGGGTTATCAGGCATTGGAAGGGGCTGCCCACAGAAGTGGTGGAGTCACCATTCCTGGAAGTATTTAAAGATGGGTAGATGAGGTGCTTAGGGACATGGTTTAGTGGTGGACAGGTTATGGTTGGACTCGATAATCTTAAAAGTCTTTTCCAACCAAATGATTCTGTGATTTTATGACTTTTTGCTGGGACCAGGTCATGTTTGAAAGAAAAAACATCCTTGTGATGCTTAGTAGTTCCCTTAACCAGCCCACAGGTGCTGAAGTCATCTAATGTGAGTTAAAACAGGCTGATTCTGCCATTAAGGATGACTATTAAGAAAATTAGGAAAAGAACATCACCCATGTTCCAAGTATTCAGAATTTGATGAGCAATGGGGTAGGTTAGCGTGAGGCTGAGTCTTCCACAGACCATGGCAAAGAACCATGTAGTCCAAAAAAGAAAACAAGAAAACGACTAAGGAAAGAATGATCAACATCTGATGCCTCAAAGTAACGGCAAATACAAGCACATTTTTTGTTAAATATCCAAATTCCCCCAGGCGTCTGAGAAAAATCATACACGACCCATCACCCTCTGACCCCACTACTCCTTTCCAAAAAAACAGAGCCAGGAATTTCAAACCAGTGGCACAGCCAATTTATATAAATTATATAGGGAGAGCAGGCACATATGCAAAGGATAGCTACAGCCTGGGATCCCAGCAGTAATAAATACTCCACCCACCCAAAAAACTGTCATGCTGCATTGTGTGAAGTTTCAGATAGGATATGCTTTTCACATGACTAATGCATGAACAATGAACACAGCATATGTTATGATTTAAACTACAGTTGTCCTCCTTTCTAGGGGGAAAAGCAAGTACATTTTTTGTTGAACATAACCTGAGCATGTTTTCTGTCCAAGGCTTAACCCTAGGTCTGGTGAAAGCCCTATTAACTATTCTTTATAAAGAGATGTCCCTGTCCATGGCAGGGGATTTGACTGGATGAGCTTCAAGGTCCCTTCCAACACAAACCACGCTGTGAGTCTATAATCATCAGTGGCGTGGAGAAGATGAACCGTGATCACCTGTACAAGTAGAAAAAGGCCACAAACCTGCCTGGATTAACAGGATGTGCTGTTAGCACAACTGATCACCAGGGAGCTACAACACCTCCTGAGGAAAATTCTCTCTTTGTAGACATTCTAGCTGGTAATATATTTGAAAATGAACCTGCAAGTCCCCATTGATTTCTTGGTGCTCTCCAAAGGACATCCAAACCACCCTTGCAACTGCAGATGCCTGTTTGCTGAGCTAAAACTCTAGTGGATATTTTGATAGCCTTTTCCATTTCTGCATCTTAACTGCAGATTAAAGGAATAAGTGTTTTGGCAACTAAGATCAGGTAAAAGCAGCTCTCTTACTGCATTAAGTGCCAGCTATATAATGTGATGTTACAGAGCCTGAATAACTAAATTGTCCTGGGTTATGGGAGTGATAAATATGACTGGCTCATAATCAAGAGTCATGAAGCCAGGTTAGGTGGATGGTCATATTTCCCATATTTCACAAGCAGATAGAGGATGAAAAAAGATTATAAGAGTTCTTTTTTTTTTCCTTTAATAATAACAATGAGGCAAACTTCCAGTAGGAAAGTGTGATCCAGAGGTAGCATTTTTTATTAATACTGCATCAGATGCAGCCTTCCCCATCTGCCACAACTTGGAGAAGCCAAGGAAATGATGGCCAGGATGTGTCTATACTGATATATAACCCCAGTCCAGTCATAAACCTCAGTACAACCAGGTAATGACTGGCAAGTCCTGCTGCCATTCCTCCCAGAGCTTCGATGAATGCTGCTGCCTAAACTGCCTTGTTAATCACCTTGTTAATCACCTCGTTAATAGTGGCCCAGGTGGGTGTATGGGAGCCATCAAACTTCACTCTTGGGCTGTCATTAATGAGCAAGCCATTTTTAATGCAAGATCATCTCTTTTAGATGAAGACGAGATGGGATGAGATGTCATCACAGCAGTGCGAGTGACACAGCTATTGCAAGAATCTGGTTGGTACCTGACTAAAATCACAAATGACTGTGATAGTGGTACAGAGTGCTGCTCTGCTCTTTGTGAAACCTGTTAGGGTGTCCAGCAGCAGGGAGATGTCAAAATCTCTCTCAGCAGGGCACTGCACACACCCTGTCTGAGGTAGTGATATTAATAAAGACAGACACAGATCTTTATTTCCATCTCCTAAAGCTCGCTGTGCTATGCTAGGCTGCATTACCCCATGTGTCGGTGTCAGGCTGATAGCATTAAATTACTAGGAAAGTGCCCCACCAGCCTGTGAAAAACATATTGCATTTATGGAGCTGGTGTGTTGGGATAAGTAGCTGGGTGGCTTTGCTTAGGAAGGGATGTCATTATCTGTGCTGCAGTGGTGGCTATAAGCTGCGGACCTATTAGAGCAGATACTACACCAACATAGAGTCTTCCGTGAGGATAGGGCATGTTTAGACAAGGGGACTGCCTTTTTTGGAGGGAAAATGTTGTCCCGACCTCTCCCATCCCCTGAGACCTTCCCTGACCTTTGTTGTCGTGCCAGATCCGCACTTTGCAGAGATCTCCCAGGCTCAGCATCTCCGAGAAGCTGAATTCATCCATCTGGTTCCTCTCGAACTTGTTGGACTTGTTGGACTCCTTCAGAGCAAGCGTCCCGCTGTCCCCGTACTCCCCAAACAGGATCAAGGAGACGTTGGCATCAGTGCCTGCTCCTGGAAGGAGAGATCAAGGCAGACCATCACAAGCTGTGCAGGACCAACACCCAGCCTCCATGGGCATGGAAATGGAGGGAGCAAGGACCCAGCACACCTCAGCTGGGTGCTGTTTGGCGCTGCTGTCCCTGTGTTGTATGGCACAGGTCTATGAAAGAAAAGTGCAGATCATTATCAAAATCACTATGGCACCTTGTGACCCACTTTTCCCTCCCACAGGGCTTCCTTCTACATTCCCGTTTCACAGAATCACAGAATATTAAGATTTGAAATAGACCTCAAAAGCTCACTGAGTCCAACAACCCTGCCAGAGCAGGATCACC
>NW_010205493.1:0-863 GCF_000695765.1 Mesitornis unicolor
CAACCGAATGGTATACACCTTAAATACTTACAACTTTGTCGTCTTCATTCGGGTCTTCACGCACAGAATTGCGAGCAAAATACACTGCTGCAGCCAGCAAGGGAGCTTATAAAACTTAAATTATTTGCTTGCCCCTACTCAGGTTCAGGATGGCATTAGTCCCGACCCAACTCGATCAGGAGCCACCAAATGGTGTGGCACCCCTCCTAGATCAAGTTAGAATTCAGGAACCAAGACCATCCTGGACGAGCCCCCAGTTGTGAAAAATCATTTATCACATCCTCATCTACTCCATAAAAAAGGCCTGTGATTAAAATACTAGTGAACATGGTAACTCATGAATTCTGAAGGGACTATACATGTCATATTAACAGGCACAGAACATTAGAAGGATATATACATTAAACCATGTATATAAAAAAGGAAGATATAAAATCTCAGATTATCAAAACCAGAAACAGTTAAAAGTCAGCATGTCAAAATGTGTTCTTAATGTTTGTTGTTCCATTATTTTTAGTTTTATTTTGGTTTTCATGTAGTAAAAAAATCCTATGTGTGTCTATGTTTACAGATCTGGAAATCAGCCTTGAATTTTGTCTCCTTCAACATGGAAACAGTGGTGATGAGGTTGTGTGTGAACCAATTTCTGTCCGTACAATGAAAATGAGAAATAGAACAGTGTAATTGGTCATCTTACTCAAAGACAGAATAATATGTTCCTGCTCTTTTGTGTATAATCTAGGGTCTTGGGATCAACCCAGTTTTTCTCCTTCAGAGAAGCCAACAGGAATGAAGACAATCAGCAAAGCACAAGATGTATATAATTGTTACAGTTTAAGGGTCACCAGCCTGAAAGGGAAGGA
>NW_010205494.1:0-4662 GCF_000695765.1 Mesitornis unicolor
TCCAGCCACTTGTCCCCAAGCCTGTAGCGTTACATGGGATTATTGCAATCGAAGTACAGGACTCAGCACTTGGCCTTGTTGAAGCTCATACAGTTGGCCTCAGCCCATTGATTCAGCCTATCCAGGTCCCTCTGCAGAGCCTTCCTACCCTCAGTCAGATCAACGCTCCCTCCCAACTTAGTGTCATCTGCAAACTTGCTGAGGGAGCACTCAATCCCCTCATCCAGATCACTGACAAAGATGTTAAACAGGACTGGCCCCAAAACCAAGCCCTGGGGAACACCACTTGTGACTGGTCACCAACTGGATTTAGCTCCATTCACCACAACTCTCTGTGCTCGGCCATCCAGCCAGTTTTTAACCCAGCAAAGCGTATGCCCATCCAAGCCATGCCCAGCCAGCTTCTCCAGGAGGATACCATGGGAGACGGTGTCAAAGGCCTTATTAAAGTCCAGGTAGACAATGTCCACAGCCTTCCCCTCATCCACCAAGCAGGTCACCTTGTCATAAAAGGAGATGAGATTGGTGAAGCAGGACCTGCCCTTCCTGAACCCATGCTGACTGGGCCTGATCGCTTGGTTGTCCTGCATGTGCCGTGTGATGGCACTCAGGATGATTTGTTCCATCACCTTCCCTGGCATCAAGGTCAGATGACTTACTGGATATTTGCATGGAAATTAAGAGCAAAAGTATTATTATATTAAAAAGTTAACAGTTTTCCATTACTCTTAGAAGTAAAAGTACAAAAAATAAAAACATTAATGTTAAGCTAGCCACCTGCTTAAATAAAAATGTATGGAAGTAAATTGTAAAGTGCTGTTAGCAGAAAAGTGGTGCTAACTAACATGAATTAACATCTTCAGAAAAAGACAAGATAATCCAGGACAAATACAATCAGAATTTACTGGAAAACAAATTTCCAGATTCTTACATAAATTGTTGTCAAATCAGGTTATTACAAAACAATCTGATTTAAATAAGTTCTCTGCACTACACTGCTGTTTTACAGTTTTCATACATTTTCAAAATATTCATGCAAGAGAGCATCACTGTACTTAATTAATCTCCAAGTTCAAAGAGAAGGCATGAAAAGAAGAGAAGAGATGGTTTTAAGGCCAGGAGTACTGATTAATCTGTGAGATTAATTCCTTTGTTGAGATGCTCTAATACTTAAGGACATTTTAATGAAGACCTATATGTGCAACAGCACAGTTATGACTAACTTAAACCCCAGTTATGACTAACTTAAATCCACTGAGCAGACAGAGGGGACATTTCCAAGCCGGCTTCCAAAGACTCACACTGGGAACTCAAACTCAGGTATGTCTGTTTAGTAGAATCTCTTGAAAGGTTTTTAGTTACCTAGAAACACTGAATAAAGTGTGATTAAACTCAGTAGAACACCTCAGCTGCAGAGGCAGGAACACGATGAAATTCTCCATTCCAGTAATTCACTGCCTTCATGATAGCCAACCTTCCCTTTCCCGCAAGCTTTTGCAAGAGCTGTAACCCTTACAACTCCAACAGTAACTGAGATTGAAGGACCTGTTCAGAGAGTGCATTGTGCCATGTAGAGCCATCAAAACACTTACACAAAAAGAAATAATTCAACTATAAGCGCAAATCTTAAAACTGCCCAATTTTAGCGCATCTGAACAAATATAGTGATATTCTTTCAAATTGTTTGTGAAGAAATAGTTTCCCACAGTCTTCATAGAAAAAATACATACTTTATCATGACAGACCATCAACTCCCACACGGTTTATTAGCTGAATGAATTGGAGCTTATTGAAACACTGCACAAACCTTTGCCAGCAGAGCTTACGCTAACTGGCAGAAGTCATTTGCCACCACCCACGGAGACCTGCAGCAAGAGGGCACTACATTTGGACTGCAGGAAAACCAGCATTACCATTCTGTTGTATATCCTTAAAGACCTTCTAAACCCACTGATATTTGGCAGGCCATGGATGCAAAACTAGCTTAGCAAAAAGAGTGAAATATAGCGTAATCTGAAACATACAATGACAAAATTCCCCTGGCCTGCTGCTAAACAATACACAAGATATTCCAAAACTTTTGTGTGAATCCCTCAGTCTCCACAGTTCCCCTTGCACTAGAAGGGAGACTCTTTCCAAACTGAAGGAGAAAATGGACATTTTTTTCCTGTGTTTCCAGGAGACAATACACAAATCAGCCTAACACCAGAGGGAGGGGAAGACCCATATCCAGGTTTGTTAATACGCTATAAACATGCTGTCTTATTTGTCAGCACACAATGTTTTCCCCACTTTCAAGAAACTGCATGTCTTCTTTAAAAGACCAGATCAGAAAAAATAAGTCATGGACAATCAGCAAAGAGAAAGTCACATGTAAAGTTATGAAAAGACCAAAAAAACCAAGGTGAAACTTGCTGTCTTATTAATCTGCAGTAAGGCGCTGGGAGGTAGCCAAGTTACTTAATCCAAACACACAAACAAGTTAATGATGACCTGAGGGAACAACACAGGATTTACACATCGAAGGAAACACCATGTAGGAAAAAGTTAAGAAACTGCATGTATTTCAGAGCTCTGTGCTATTATTTCAAAAGCTCTTTAATTCACAGATGGAATCGTGTCATGAACACAGCAAAGCCAAGCCTCCCGGACGATTCCTACTGTGGTCCCCATTCCCATCACAGGATGGGAGTTCACAACAGAGCTTTCAAAGAAGCAAAACTAAGAAGTACCTTGGTTTTAAGTGCTTTTGGAATACCCTACTGTGAACCTTCCAAGGACCAAAATTGCTTATTGTGTTCAGCAAGATCACATGATCTAAATGAGAAATACTTTTATTTTTTAAATTAACACAGTGTAATGGAGAGACAAAATCATGTCCTGCTCTGAGTTGCCATTCAACCTAGAATTTCCATATTTAAATACCAGACAGCAGCAACCTTAATTCTCCAAAAAGGAAGGAAAGATACTTCTCCAATCCTGGCTTTATAGATGCATATGAAAACATTTTGGTTCAATTGCTGATGTTCAGTTAAAAAAAAATTCAGTCTCTGAGAAAAGCGAAATTACCCACCTTTTGAAAATGTTTTCAAACTTAACAGTGGAATAAAAAAAGACATTACTTGTAGTTTCATAAGTAGAGAAATCAGTTTACAACCTAAAGACGACATCAGACTACTTACGTAAACATGGGATAGAGAAGTCTACAAATCCACTGACAAACGATTCCTAAAATAATTACCATATATTGCACTTTTTCTAAGCACTCTGCTTAAAATAATTCCCCAAAATCATGGTAAAAAAGGACAAATATCTTGCCACTTTGCCACAGGAGGGTAAAAAAAAATTCCAGTCATCAGAAAATCTGACATGAACAGAATCACTGAATGCCTTTTTGCTGCTACCTTCAACCACATTCATGCTCCACTGCATTTCGATGACATTTTCATGTCATCATGAAGATACAGTAGAAAGGAAGCAGAACTGAATCTAGTACTGATGGCTGATCAAGTGTCTCCCCACTTAAGGCAACCCTTCTGCAGAATCAGAGAGTTCAGAATCCAGCTGCAAATAAAGATTTCCACATTGCACTGTGGACAAGTTACTCAATAAAACTGGATTTTCTGTCAACACAATGTTTTTATTGTACAACAATCTCAAGTACCCTCAAAAACAAATATACATTTTACATGCTGAACAATCACCTTTATCACATAGATTCAAGTATTAATTATTTAAATGGAGTCTCCCCTCTCCCTTCTTTCTTCTCACTGCTATGCTAAACATTAAAATATTCCTTGACTCAATTTGTCTTTAACACATAGGCATATTCCAGCATTTTAGGAGCTATAATTTTGCTTAGTACCCTCAAAGCAGCTGCCCCAACCTTCTGCATTTCATGTAATTCAAGTACGGCATAACAAGCTTTGCTTTTAGAGTTGACAGAAGCACCACAAAACATTCTGCTGAGATCTTTATAAGGTACACCTCATCCAGCGATCCCACCAGACTCCTCCACGCTTCCTAAATGTTTTCATCTATGTAGTTGTATTTGGTTGTGTAAAGAGACTCAGCAGCCATTCAGAAGTCCATTTGTCACAAATCAGTGGTGGTACAATCGGCCTGCAGAAATTACAATTTCTTAATACACTCACTAAAATACTATTTTAAGTAAAACGCCCACACTGTCTGTTTAGGCAACGCTCATCAGCCACCATCAAGTCTGAACCACAACTAATGAAACAGCAATTACCAGTCTCTCCTGAGAACTCGCCCGTCTCAGTTCCCAGCACAGGGTGTGCACGGTGGAAAGGCCGATCAAAACCTTGTCACCAGCTTGCACACTACAGCCACTTCTCCAGTTCCACCAGGACAAATGAAACCTGCTGATAACAGACCTGCCCATCCCATGTCAACTGTGGAAATGCCTGATCTCAATCATTCTTATAATACTTTGATGTGATATCTTATGGAAAAGGAGGCTAAGAGAAGTAAAAAACCTGTGAAAGTACCTGTCTTCTAGTTTAGTATAATATTACAGATATTTAAAATTTATTTTCAGTCACTTCATTTATTTTGAACTTCTATCAATCCAGAACATATTCGCAATGCCACCACTACTCTGTTTTACTCCTGAAGGTCAGCTGTGTGTCCTCAGCAGGA
>NW_010205494.1:4693-20417 GCF_000695765.1 Mesitornis unicolor
TAATCCAAAACTGCCTGAGGACCCAAGTCCACTAACCCACATCCTTCCACTGCTAGAAAATGCCTGACACCACCTCCCTGCTCTTCAGTCAAATTCACAGAAGGAGATAAAAACAATTAATAAAAACCTAAAACCCTTCAATATTTAGCCAGAGTAAAGGTCCATGTAGTACAGAATCTTATCTTCAAGAGAGCCAGGACAAAATATCTAACACACACTGAAGATAACACAAGTCAAAATTATTCCCCCACCTCAACCTCCCCAGCACAGTATCTGTTTGACTCAGACTGACTCTGGACTAACACCAGTAATAATGAGCCCATACTTTTGTTTTGACTCTTCGCAGTATTTTGTGAAAATAAGTTCTGTAACTTATGCCAGGTGTAAAGCACTTTTCTGCATTGTTTGGTACCTCAAATTCTCAGAAAGAATGAATAAATAATTTTCTATTAATTTCCTCACACTATTTATAATTATCTTTCATGTCTTCCTTCAAGCACCTCTTTTCCAAATGAAAATTAGTTTATTTACTTCTTTTTTTCCAATGGAGAAGCCATTTCACATTTCCAATGTTCCCCTTTATCCCCCTTTTCATTAGACTAGCGAAATATCTCAGGAGATTTAGAATTACATCAGTTCCAGAAAAGAAGCAAATGTTCAAGCATTCTCAAAATTCTGGGGGGGAAATAATTTTTCCCAGGATTTCAGAAACAGGTTGTGGATTTTTCCATTTCCTTTAAGTCTGTAGAGAAGCTCAGGAACTTCTCAGCATTTGAGAAGTATGTAGGAGTCAGGGCCCAACCCCTGGCCACGTACAATAACTGGGTCACAAAATTCAACACCCATCACATCATACGACTTGCACTGGGTGATGGAACAGGGACATACGCTCTACTTGTGAGTACAAGATGCTTCATCTCTTTTGTTTTTCTTAATTAGGGAAAAAGAACCCACGGCCTCACCACCCTACTGCAGCATTATCCTCCTGGTCTCTAATTAAGCCAAGCTATTTATTGTCACCCAAACAGCACAAGTGGGCTTTTCTTTATAGTGCAATTCAAAAATATGCTTTCATAGTGATATGTGCTAAAAGAAAACAGTGTCTGTAAAGCCTAATACATAAACATGTACACAACATTTTCCTATGCTTATCCCAGATAAAAGTGAAACAGCAGCATGAGAGACGGCAGAACAGTGCCAAATGCAGTAACTCTAAACTGCATACAAAAGTAATCACAATCAGAAAAATTGTAATGTGAGTAACATCATACAGGTTGTCACAATCAAACTATGAAATAAAAATAATAATAAACTAGTATTTTTATTATTATGTTTAAGCACAGATGTATAAGCCTGTTTTCCCTGGCACATCTGTTGAATATGGCAAAGAAAATGCAAGTTTTCCCCCTGCAGCTCATGAACACTCCAGAATGCAACAACCAAGATAATTTATGACAAAAAAGCGATCTTTCCAGAGGACTTTTTATTCCTGGCATTAACAAGGAAATTGTTATTTGGAAACAAATTAAGTTTTGACACACGTAACATCTACCTAACTAACTTAAAACACTAGAGCTACCATTTCATACTTTCTACAGGATGTTTCTGCCAGAAAAGATGATGTTAATAAGGAAAGATGATGTTAATAAGGAAAGAAGATGTTAATAAGGAAAGAAGATGTTAATAAGTTCACACATTAAACCACAACTCTCCATCACATAATAAAGTTCTCCAAATTCAACACCTCCTTAAGCTACTCATTACCAGTTACACAGTACAATTACTTCTTAATTGATCTGGAAATAAATACAATATTGACAAAAGTGCTAAGAAACACATTTAAGACAGTAAATATCTAATAGAAAACAGAGAAAACAGGAGAGAAAAGATTGAGAATGCTCATTAAGGTGAAAAATGCCTTACACAATTACTCAATAGGAAGCTGAATAAAACTATTCACTGGAATTAGCAAATTAAGTTTGCCTTCTTTTCTCTGAATTCTATTAATACACAGACATCATGACGCAGAAGAAGTCTGCACACGCACTTGCATCCATTTTTATTTTGTTTTGAACTGGAATGTCTCGTCTTTGCAAATATATTTAGTGAGGCACAGCAATGTGACTACTTCTGCCTTTCTCTAGGT
Source organism: Mesitornis unicolor (assembly GCF_000695765.1). NCBI lineage: Eukaryota > Metazoa > Chordata > Aves > Mesitornithiformes > Mesitornithidae > Mesitornis > Mesitornis unicolor. The sequence goes on from NW_010205494.1 coordinate 6,840, forward strand.
GCATTTTCTTTCTTTTGTCCCACACGCTTACCTATGTTAAATTTGTGACCAATTCCTATATAAATTGGTAGGCGTTTATGCACACTAAAAAGAATTAAGAACCAGCTAATTGCTTATATAACTGTTAAAAAACAAATTAGAAAATTCCTCAGTCTGGTTCTTGTTTTGTTTCTTGGACCTCATATAATCATAGTTTCTAGTAAGGTCATACCTGCACATATTTTCTCCACACCTGATCAACTTGATTATTTGAAAAGAACTATTTAACTTAGATTCGGGAGTTGCACTGCTAAAGTAATTATGTTCTATATAAGAAAACACATTCTATAGATCCCTTAGCATTTGTAACTAACACTGCAGCCTGTGACTTCGGATGCCTTGACTATGGAAGATTTAGGTTGGACACGTTGTAAAAGCATCGTGTATTTGGTCAGCAGCTTCAAGACAGCTCCTTAATTCTACTTGTGATTAAGATCTACTTCCAGCCTAACGAACTACATACTGCCCACCTTTGAAAAGCTAGAACAGTTTTATCTGGAACTACAAAATTAAGGTAAATACTCTAAAGGTTATAGTGCAACATTACTTGCAATCCAAAATACCTGTGTGCTCCGAGTGCTAAGAAAGAAACCATACAGCTATGTGACATGATTTTGAGACTGACATACAAACCAGATGCCTTGGAAAGATGCAGGGATCTTCCCTTAGCACTCCCCTGCAGAACACAGGATCACTGTTAAGAAGGAGTCAAGCTTCCCTCCTGGTTTAAGAACCGTCGCTGCCTTGCCTTCATCAACATCTTTTTACATGTAGAAAGGGGAAAAAAATAAGGAGAACTATCAGAAGAAATGCATTCATTTTACTCATATCTCAGGAACATACCCCTCAGGGCAGCATGAGAGAAAGCTTCAAAACATTCATATAAAGATTCAAAAGCAGTCATTAAGGGCTGAGTGGAGGTGGACCCCTACGTATCAACAAATTGCTGGTGAGTTAATGCTAGGCAGGACAGAAGTAGACACCGAAAGGACTTTAAAGGGAGGTCTGGCACCCTGTATATAACTCGATAAAAAGAGGAATCCTGCAAAAGGGAAAAAAAACCAACAATAACCAACATGCTAAAAGCAACAGCCTTGTAAAATCTTTGCAGCAGAATTGTGTTGCAGAGAGAAGCATGACTACACACTATGTATTACAAGAAGAGGGATGAATGCTGCAGTAATGGACAAAAGATTGTGATCCAAAATATTTTCAGGGTTAGATTCTTTCTTGAAGATTTCATCTGACAGTCATCATTACAGGATTTGAAATGACTAAGACTTAAATACAGCTTTGACATGATGCTGAATTTGGAAAATATTTTCCTGCTTATGAGTTGAAGTGAGAGACAAAATAATGCCATCATTCACAGCAAATCACGAAAGGACATAAGAGCAATTTTAGAAATGGCGATGAAATTATGGTATGAATTGTATTATTCAAGAAAGAAAGTAATGTGCTTTTTAAAATCACAAGTTAAGAGTTTCCAATTGTTTACTTGAAAATAGTAATAAAGTATTAATAACAATAAAACACTTTTCCCAGCACAATTTATCAAGAACATAGGTTTTTTTAAAGTTGACGATACATATACAGACATTGCAAGAAATGAAAAATTTACCTAATGTTTTTGTAATTTATATAATCTCAGTTTTAGCTAGTGACTGTATGTCAGAAGAATTAATATTAAGCAAGATAGCAATGTAGAAAAACCAGTCTTGAACAAAATATTTCACAATCTGCATCCAAAACACACATAAAAAGGTGAAAGTGCTAGTGTTGACCTAGGAAAACAAGGCACAAATAATTCAGTCTTTCTAAATTAAACTTACTATTATGCACAAAATTATTATGAATAATGATTAACAATCATTAATAGTATTTCTTTTTAGCTTTTCATTGAACTCAACAACATGGTTAATAAAAAATTAAGTTTTTTACTTCCCTAAGGACAATGCTTATTTCATTCATTACCTTATTTTTCTGTACCCCAACAGATTAATTAATATAATACTTTTATTTCCTATTGTCTCTAGTGAGTGAGCACCTGGAAAAAACACAAAGAGGAAGCCCTTCCATGAAAATAATCTTAAAGTCGTTATCCGTCTAGAAAGATCCATTTTAATTTAAAAAAGAAAAAAAAAATCGTAGTGCTGTGTTACTTTCAAGTGATGATTTATTGAGGAGGATGCCTCTGCAGCTTCTAAGTTAGGACTGACATTTGAACAAGGCACAACCAGGCACAAGTAAATCAAACTGATGTAAGCCAAATTTTCAATGAAGACAGGAAGGGTACTTCTATCATCACACAAAATTTAGGAGAGATAGGTTTCTTCTACTCCATTGATTCCAATGAAAGCAATGCACATTCACAAGAACTTCTCAAACTGTGTTCTTCAACTAAAATCACTAGTTTTCCTACTCCTCCTCTGATAGTTTCAAGTGATTTTCATTATGGTTATGAACAGATGAAGGTATTGAACTCTCATATTAAGGAACACGACCGTCTCTCCCGCATTAGTTCAGTTCTTCCCAGATAACTTTCTCCACAGTTAATCTACTAGAAAAACCTGTTGTGTTAATTGCATTTTCACTGCAAGGTAGACACCATCCAACCTCTTTATGATCCCTTTGGATCTCCTGGTCCTTGACAACCAGCTCATCCTTTTCCATCCAAGGAGCTGCACGCTGTACATTTTGAGTAGCAATACAGAGGGTTCCTTTCCCCAGCCATCTCCTTGCCTACCTACGAACAAGGGTGCTGCCATCTCCTTCACCCCACAATTCTCTCTTCCCATTAGAAACAGCACAGTGCTTAGATCATCATGGTCCTTTAACTACTGCTCTTCAGAAAAATCCAGTTACAAAGTCTAGAACAGATGCACACTCCTCCTCCCCCCTGCCGATATTCTTCAATCTTAAAGAAAACACATGATTTTGAAAGAATATTCTGAAAAGACAGACACAGTGTTAGAAAAACAATTATGCCTCTGCAATGTCACCCTACACAGCCCATGGCAGTAATACAGAGCAGATGTTCACTGCTTTTAGTAGCTTCAATACTGTCCAGAAGCAGCACTGAACTCAGGCAACTCAGTAATGTTCACTGGCTGAAGCAGCAAGAAATCTTTGTTTCGCCTTTCTGCTGCAGAGTACCAGAACAAATGATCGTTGGCTGTGCAATGTAAGCCTCTGCCTAATGTTCATACTTAGAGATGCTATTCTTCAGCTGTCAAACTGAAGAGGAATACCAATAAGCTACACAGCTCCGTTAAAGCTGATTTAAACACAAATGAAAATCAGCTAGCGTGCAGAGGAATTCCAAGCTTCTGAAAAAAAAACCCACTCACGGCCCAGCAAAAAAAAGTGATGTTCCAGCATGTTTCAGGTTATTACTTACAAGCACTTGAATTGAATATCAGTAAATACCAGCTCATGAAAGAAGATTTTAGTAAAAAAGCACGTGCTACCATTATAATATTGCTTTCTGAATTCCAAATAAAACTGAAGTAGAACACCTCCAGTTGAACTACTTAATTAGGCAGGAAATCTAAATATCATATCCAATTTTCTTTCACCAAAACCTCTTTATCCTCAACATCACAGTAACTTCATTTATTCTTAACATTAACAGGTGCTGTTTGAATTCAGTGCCAAAGAGAGGATAGGACATAAGCATAATATTACATTTGGAAACATGAGTGAAAGTTGGCAGAAGCCAACGTGTTGAGGTATCTAAGACACTGCACATGGGCTCCTTGCAGTGAACTGTGCCAGCTATGAAAACTAAACCACTTTAAGGTAAGATGTCTTGCAGATTAGATGTATGGTCTGCACTTACTCCATATTCCACACAATACAGGGCAAAAAACCCAGTCCCACAATGGCCCTTCGTGCACACGTATATTCCTTCCACTTTACAGCCAATCCCCAAAAGGTGCAATCATACCCATGTTAAACATATTTTTCATTATTGCTACTTTACAGCACCCAGGAATTGTAGATCTAAAGAAGTCATTCATGTGTGATGTCAAGCATTGTCTCACACAGAGAAACCCAGAAGATTTAGCAGGTTGTAGCTACAAAAGCAACAGTTAATGTCATTATTTTCATTGTTTTGTTGAGCTAAGTTTTTAACTTTTTTTTTTTTCCACTTTCAAGGTAAGCAACTCATTAGGAATCAAAGCTGGCTAAAATTCATTCTTTTATCGCTTTGCCCAGGTGGAAACAAAACTTTTGAGGGTTATCACACAGGGAACAAGCAACATGGAAACATACACAGCAAGTTTATTTTTTTTATGTTTTGGAAGTTTAACAGCCAGTAAGTTTCCCAACTACGTTATCTCCTTCTAAGATGTCCCATTGTCTGTAATCTTGCTTTCTTTATTTGAAGAGAGAAGGAGCATTTTGCACAAATGTTATGCCTCTATTTGGGAACAAAAAAGAAAAAAAAATTAACTTTACAAGTAGATTTATAGATGGGTCTCCCAGTATAGCTTGCACATACAGATAATGTCTTTTATTTATTTTAAAATCAAACCAGCTGTAAATTACCTTTTGGGTTTTGGGGTTTTTTTTGTTTCTTTGGAGTTTTTTTGTTGGGTTTTTTTGTGTTTTGTTTTGTTTTGTTTTTTAACAGCCCCGAATTGAAACAACGCTAAAACTTCATCCTCAGAAGTGATGAGATCAATGACAGCCATTATTATTCCATTTCCTTCTTACAGTATCTTAGGCTGTTAAAGTATTTTCTGGTCAAACATTGAGTAGAAAACAGTACTCCAACAATTGCTAAGAATATTAAATTAGAATAAAACCAGATTATTTAGATGTAGATTCTACTCCTCTCCATCAGTAGAATTTCCTTCCCTGGAAAGGAAAGAGAAGAATTGAATTGAATACCCGACTCATCAGCTTGCAGAGAGCTTTGCACAGGACTGCCCCGTCCTTCCTGGTGAAGCTGACCATAACACAGCCAGAAACGCAAGCTAGTGGGTGCAGGACAGCAGGCAGTACCTCTGACTGTGCAGTCTGGTGTTTGGGTCATTCCCCAAGCACAAACAAGTGGGTTACAGCACTCCTTTAAGAAGGGAAAACATGGGCTTGTGCTCCCTCGGGTTGAGAAGAACCTGGAGCCAAGGCTTCCTACCCCTCGGACAAATAAAGTAATTGACTGCTAGTCTACCACATACAAGATCAGTATCAAAAGCATCTTCCCAAGAGAACTGCAGAGAGTGCAATGGAATTTATTTTCCGATTAATGTAAGATTTATATACATGCCTAAGGTATACCCTGGTTCCTATCTACCAGATTCTCTGCACCAGCACTCCACATTATGGATATCAAATTCTAGGCAGGCAATCAGAGTCTTATCAGCATATGGCCCTTAGGTCCTGCCTCCATACTTTCTTAACCAGGACCCTAATCTTTATGAGCTGCAGTGTTGAACATTAAAAGGCTTAAGTCCTTTTTTAAACCTGGGATTTGAAAACTTCCACTGCATTTAAACAGTGTTAAAAGTTTGTTTTATTTTTTCCAACACACCAGCCTTTAGGTTTTTAAATAGGATGAAAGTAGGTCAGGTCTTCCCATTGAAACTATTTCAAACTTTTTTGTTTTTATTTTGTAGTCATATTCTGCAAATTGTATCTGCCTCCTACATAGTTCATTAGTAGCTTAAGAATATAAACCTTTAAACAGTACTTTGATTTATCAAGAGCTTTAGAAGTATGAAGTATCTATAAATATTAGCCATAAAAATATTTAAACATAATTCCAGTTTTGGATTCCTAAGTAATAGGTCTGACTTACCTTTGATCACAGATTTTTGCAGTAACTCATTAAAGATGCATTCAAGAATTTGTCTGTGCACAGATGTGCCACAGAATACTGATCTGAACATTTAACAGCCTGAGGACAAACACAAAAATCACAAAGTGGAACCCACGCAGCACTTGAAGCAATCAAACATCTGCCTGCCCTTCACCACCACTTTCCCAGGATTGTCTGCATTCCCAAATTAGAGGACATATCACGAGTCTCAACAGTTCGAACAACCTCGCCTCTCTAAGACAACATTCAGAGCCTTTAAAATACAAAATTTTCTCTCTTTGTGTTTCTGTTGGTGCATTGCAATAACAAGGAAGCTACTACTAACTTCTTTTATCAGCAAGAGTACAAAGAATAAGACACACCCTTCTCAGAGAACTGGAAAAACCTGCTATGTGAAAGCTGAAAAGTCTCCGAGTACCCATACCTTCATTTTGCTTCATGTTTCAAAAACAGAACTGAAGACTGCAAGGACTTGGCCTTTGCCTAGCAGAAGTAAAGCTGAGCAGACAAGCAAGGGCTGTATATAAACACACTGAGACAATTATAAAACAATAAGAAAAAAACTATTTAAAATAAGAGGACAATCTTGGCACAAGAACTGGTTATTACCAACTGAATAAATTTAGGTTGAACATTACAAGCAGCTTCTTCATGCTCAGGGCAATTTAGCATTGAAACAGGCTTCTAATTAAAGTAGTGAGGGGAAAAGGCCCAGCTGCTTTTAAGACAGCATTCCATATGTCCATGACTGTATGACATAAAGCCTACAAGAGCATGAAAATAAACTTGATGAATAGGGAGGTCCTTTCCTGTCCTGCATTCCTCAAAAAACAATAACTGTCAAGCAAATAACATCATTCTGCTACAACTCTAAGATATAACCATCTGCCAGGCAATATCCAAGAATAGTTATACCACAGAAAGCAAAAATAGATATTAATATCACAGCAGGACAAACTTTGCCAAAAATAAACTTCAGAGTATCTTTTCATAAAATGTCTTAGACCCGTAACCTCACTTCTTGTAATTTCAAACTAAAAATTTGATCCCTCTGCAAACAAGAGTAGCAAAAGGTCCACCTCTCACACAGTGCTCTCTCCCAAATCTGAAAGAGCTGTTTTTTTGGTCTCTGTGCAACTAGGCAGTCCTATCATCTGCACCCCTAGCATTCTGCACACATGCAGTGTATCATCTTACCCAAAACAATATTACAGCTAACATGCTCAACAGGCTTTTTATTTGCTACAGTCATTACTACATTCAGCTCAGGCAGGATGATTCAAAACTGGCTGTCAACCGCTTTGCTGCTGAAAGGTTCAAATCACCACTTTTGCCCACATATTCTTAACCAGAAAAACTGCAGCAATCATGATGGCCTAAGACAATTGGTAAGGCATGATCAGTCCACAGAAATTACATACTCTATTAAACTACGCTTTATAGTTTGAAAGAGAGGATGATCTTTCAGGGACACCAGCCTTTCAACTTGCTTGATGTCTAAAGAGGTATGTACTGAAGTATATCAGTCAGTCTAACAGAAAACATTAGCTCCACTCAGAAGTCTTTCAGGCTAGGAGACTGTTTTACTCTACCAAGTACAGGCCTGGCTAGGGGAAAGCTTTGTATCTTTATTATTGCAATGTATCTGAAATTGAAGACAAAATATTTTTGGCTGATAGACTCCATCTGCTGATTTGCAAGGTCCCTGAGCACATCATGTATCCATGTTGTTCTCCTTCTAAAAGCTCATCTTGAATTGCAACAGTTGAGTGAACTGTAGAAGGGAAGGTATAATTGCTCATCAGGAGCTGCGTGTTGAAGGCAAATGAAACACGACCATTCACTGCTTCTCATAACACACAAACTCGGGACACTCATGGAAACTACCTGGCAGCATAAAAGAGCAAACTAAAAGAAATATGTTTCTATACAATAACTGGTTACGCTGTAATAGCCAAAACCCAGTTATTCAAAAAAGTACTTAAAACAAATTTTGAGAACAGGATCATTGGCTGCTATCAAACGAACAGTCCAGACACAGCTTGTCAGATACAAAAGTTTTGATGTCAATCTTTGTCAACAGCCTCACTGCCACATCAAAATGAAGGCTGCTTTACAGCTATTTGTTACTCTCTTTTCCTATGCATCCTCTCTTGGTCACTTCTGAAGAAAGTATAACAGCTCTTACATTCTCATCAGCAGACCTACAGTACATAACTTTTCCTTTACTAGCACACAATTTCACTTTACATTTAGAATTCAAAGGCATTTCCCTTTTTTTCAGTTGATTTCCCCTCTCCCTACCACTTGCAAAACCATTGTGGTTAAACACATAGAAAAGTTTTGCAGAACAAGAATAAAACTCACAGTAAAGTTTATGTAAATTAATCTCAAAGCATATTTCTCTAGCTTTAGTCTCTTAGTGAAGCACAAAGCATGAGAGCTGCAAGAGAGCATTACAATCCATTTTCAGTTAGTTTATATCACACCACAACATTTTCCTACCATTTTAGTTCATCTGCTTATACTAGAATACCAACACATTTTTAAACTTGTCATCAAAATAGCATATACTTTTATTCGCTATGAGTGCCTGCAGATCTGATTTATAGTATATTCCAGATAAATGACTGTATAATTCAGACAAGTTTAAAAAAAGTTTGCTGAAAGAAGATACTTCCCAAGGACTTCCCACCAGCCCTGCTGAGCATAAGAGGACATTTTTTACTTGACCTACCCTCCTAATCTCAGCAGGCTGGACCGTAGCAACAGATGCAAAGCTCAAATGACCACGTTCAAATCCTTGTACAGCTCCACCTCCAACCTTTGGTCATTTTTCATCCAGAAGTAACAAATGGATTTCTGCTCCTTGGCCTATGTAACAACCCCTTTGCAAGCCACCACCTGATCTCTCTGGCACCAGCAAGTGGGATTACTCATCTCAGCTTCAGCTGCATTTCTCCCCATCACATAGAGAAAGGGACATATTAGATTCTAATGAGATAATTTCAGTTATCTTATCATAAATTGTTTTGATTATTTTGCCATACAATTAGATATCAAATCACAAAGCTACAGAAATAAAATATATATGCATTCTGACATTTGAATTTTGATATTCAGCACTCTAACCCAAAAGCAGATAAATTGTAGGATCAAATCTACTTGAACCAGTTTTCATTGCTCTAAATATTACAAATTTGTAAACATGCAAATTGCTTGAAGTATAATTCACTTTTGCACAGGTTTATCTTGAAATGGACCAAAGTTTAAAAGGATATTTTCTATCACAAAAGGCCTTAACCTTAAGATAAGCATTAAAAACAGGTAAATTGAACTCCCCAGAAACTCTGTAAGCACCGCAAAGCATACAAAATGAAAAGCTGTCTATACAAAACTAACAGAGCACTCCGAAAACATGCACATGTTAAGAACTGCACCTATCTCAAAAGACACCCGCTTTCTGTCTTCAGTTTCTTCTCAGCTGCACCCACGGCCAATTTCCAGAATTCCCTATCAAATATTCTGATTACTCTCCTACACTCATCCCTGGCCAGTTTCCAGGCAGCCTGAATGATTTTGCTATGCCACTGCAATGACAGCAATGGAATCCTGTGACCCAAGTAGCGGGCGGGGGGGGGGGAAAGCATGTTAATATATTATTTTTAAACAATAGTTTTTTAAATATTATCTTGGAAATATGACTGGGGTGATTCCTGTACAAACTCTGGTTCTCCAATGTCGTCGTTTATGTCAAGTCTTGGGGTGATAAATTCACACAAACTTTCAGCTTTGATTAGCAAGTTGTTGTTTTCCTTTCTTCATTTACATTTAATTCCAAGTTCACAGAACTACATAGGTCATTCTGGCAGCTGCTACAATCACATGCCAAGTCACAAGCCAAAGACTCCCACGACAAAATGTCAAGTCAGTGACCCTTTGATGAGACACAAAAAATGAAGAAAGAAATCTGCTTGATCTTGACTGCCAGAACACAGCCTGGTTGAGCTACATTCAGACAAGATCTCAGCATCAAGTCAAGAGCTACCATCAGAATCCCAAGCCAGCCTGACCATACCATTCTCACTTCAGTATTGTCTAACAAAGGAAAGGAAAAGCAGAACTAACACTGTGCCTCATGACACTGCAACCAACTGACTGGGAACCGCTGACCCAGACAGTGGTACTGTCACATTAATTCATATGCTACGGCTGAAACCAGTTTCTTACTTGGAGACCAGAATAGCTCATCCCTTAACTCCTTAGAAAAGAGGCTTTAAAGTTTTTAACATCCCTCTTTTAGTTACAAGATTCCTGTAGGATCCAGTAGATTAGATGAGCTTTTCCTTTAGCTTTACTTTTTCTGGCACTACAGTACTACTGCCCTATTTCCTTCCAGCAGAAGTTCAGGGAGAACACGCTGGTATTACTAAAAGAAAGGTAAGCACCTGACATTTTCTTTTCCTTACCTCACCATTCTTTTTGCTTTTTTGCCTTGGCCTAAGAAATGTTACACTGCCAAAGGAGGTGGGGAATGCTTGTTAGTGAGAGAGGTTTGCTGCAACAGTTATCTAAAATCAAGGTCAAATGTTTCTTTTCATAACAGTTGTAGACGTAGGGTCACACACACAAACAAATTCAGACTCCTTGCAGTGAGGGCTGTGTTTTACTTAAGTACATATGCTATAAAATAATTTTATATACAGTAGTGTGCCTACATCAGAGTTTATGCATAAAACCACCAAACTTTCAGAAAGAAAAAAAAAATCTAATTACCAACATGAGGAAATTTGTACCTTCCCGTGTATTTGCAACTTTTAGTTTCTAAATGTATAAAGACCTTTGCAACAATGCAAACACTGGATTTTGGGTAACCTTTCCTACTACCTTCTATAGCCAGGAAAGAAAACATAACATCATAAAAACCATCATAATGTTTGGCACAAGGTACCCACACAGAAGGCTTTCAGTCAGGTTGTGGAACATTCTTATTTCTTCACTGGGGAAGCAAAGCTATGCTATATGTGACGTGCCTGTCATGTATGCCCATCTCAAAACTCATCTCTCCAGTTAAGCATTCAAGTAGAGAGGTAACATCTCGCCATACTACTCAAGAATGTGTTTTGGAGAAGAAAAGGTAATATTACTTACTAATTCAGAAAACTATATTATTACATGCAAGGTCTCTAAAAACTGTTCCAAGAAAAACAGAGAAATCTTTCTTTCTAAAGGCAACAAAAGAGACACAGAGGAAAAGGACACAATTTCCATTACCCAGAAGAAGATATAAGGCAGCAAGAGCAGAGAGAAAATAACATTTGTTAAGGCAGAATCAAAACCAAACACTGTTTGAAAGAGGAAGCGGGTAACAGTATGCTTTTAATTCACATACGATGGAGTAGCACACGAGTCATAAGGCCAGCACTTACTGGAGGGCACTAAAGGGAAGATTAGCCCTTTGCTCACTGTCCTCTCAAAGGCACACCTAAAAAGAAGGGAAATCAGCATCTGAGTTTGACCAGCCAGGGAGAGAGAAGCAGCTCCCTACAAGGAAAGGGATGAAGACATCTGGCCTCTGTAACGAGGACACTGTCCTTGCAGACCAGGAGCGAGGAGCAACAGAGGCATGCTGGAATCCTGCAGACGGGCCACGGCAGCTTCCACCACATCCCATGTGGGCACTGCGACAAGGACACACTCTTGTTTTTATCCCAACGCTGAGGGATATGCAGTATAAGCTGCAAACTAGCAGCTAAGCAAGTATTTAGCCATAAGCACCACAATACAAGATGAGACTTGCTTATAGACAGCTGGGGATAACTTAATTTATTATTTAGATCTTTACTATGTGGGCAAATACAAGACATACCGGAAACTGTTAATACAAATACACTGAACAGCCACCGAAGATCCAATCACTTAAATGAATATATTCCTGTTCCTATAGTCTGTTAGTCATAGACTGTATTAATGGGCATGCCACGCTTCAGGGATCTGGAGACACTCCATTTATATAATCAAGAAGGTGGGTTTTCTTCCTGAAGTACCACCACCATCTCCATCGAGCAGCTTGTGAAAACACACAGGGCAGCTGCTGACACCACAACATCCCAGAGACTTTTACCTGTGATGACAGCAGGTTCATTTTAATAACCTGCAGTGTTTTGATAAGTAATGCATGTGTCTATTGAACTGATACATACTTTTTAAATATTAATGCTATAACCAAGCTAGATGAAAGCATCAGAGAAGACAATAAGTGATTTAATAAGGTGGGATGTTTAATTCCCTGATGAAAGCTAGCAGCATGCAAAATGGTAAGTTCAGTACTTAGATAAAGCAACCAGAAAGCCTCCTGATTTCTTTCAAATTTAACTGCTATCACTCATAGGAAGCCAAAACCGCTAGCCGTAACTCATTAAATAGTGTGATAAAGCTGAAAGTCTGAGGAATAAAATGTAAATTCAACGCTAATGAAGTGGCATTTACTCAACTATCATCATCAATTACACTTGTCCACCGACACAACAAAGTTACAGAATTAAACATTGTGTTACAGCTGCCGTCTGCCTCTATTCATAGAGCAGTAAAAAGAGTGTTTAACTAAAACCTATCTTCTTGCAGGATATTTTAATTCTGAACAACTTAAAAAAAAAATCCAATGCTGCCTTTGGTTTGCTAAGCCAGAATTGAATCACTGGTAAAGAGTTACCAGGCTGAGACTACCTGACTTCGCATTACAGATGCTGGTTATGTTTCTCTGTACATTTTTCAGTTAGTTAGGATGATAATAACCAACCAGTAATGATTTGGGTCAGCCCCCACCTCTTCTCCAAAAGTAGCATTTTGCAATGTTTCTGAAGTTTCCTTGATATTCCAGGACTTATTAAATACAGTTAGCAGATCAGCCAGGTCCTACTGTGAGAAAAGGTTACTGACTGCAAACCTTTCCTAACAGGTAACATAAAATCATAGAATCACAGAATTGTTTGGGTTGGAAGGGTCCTTAAGGCTCATCCAGTCCAACCCCTCATGAGCAGGGACACCTCCCACTAGACCAGGTTGCTCAGTCACATCCAATCTGGTCTTGAACACTTCCAGGGAAGGGCATCCACAACTTCCCTGGGCAACCTGTGCCAGTGTCTCACCACCCTTATTAGGAAGAAATTCTTCCTAATATCTAATATAAATCTACCTTCTTTCAGTTTGAAACCATTACCCCTCATTCTATCACTACCTGCCCTAGTAAAAAGTTCCTCCCACAGCCGGGCCTCTGTCAGCTACTGGAAGGCTGCTATAAGGACTCCCCAGAGGCTTTTCTTTCCCAGGCTGAACAACCTCAACTCTCTCAGGCTGTCTTCATAGAAGAGGTAACTCCAGCCCTCTGGACTCACTTCAACAGCTCAATGTCCTTCTTATGTTGGGGGCGCCAGAGACAGATGCAGTATTCCAGGTGTGGTCTCACCAGAGCAGAGTAGAGGTGCAGAATCACCTCCCTCGCCCTGCTAGCCGTGCTTATTTTGATGCAGCCCAGGATGCGGTTGGCCTTCTGGGCTGCAAGTGCACACTGCCAGCTCATGTTGAGCTTTTCATCCACCAACACACCCAAATCCTTTCCCTCAGGGCTGTTCTCAATCCATTCTCCACCCAGCCTATATTTGTGCTTGGGATTGTCCCAACTCAGATACAGGACCTTGAACTGGGCCCTG
>NW_010205494.1:20428-27496 GCF_000695765.1 Mesitornis unicolor
GAACTTCATGCATTTCACACAGGCCCACCTCTCCAGCCTGTCCAAGTCCCTCTGGATGACATCGCTGCCCTCCAGCATGTTGACTTCATCACACAGCTTGGTGGCATCAGCAAACTTGCTGAGTGTGCACTCGATCCCACTTGCCCATGTTACCAAAGATGTTAAAAAATGCCAAGCTCAACACCAACCCCTGAGGAATGCCATTTGTCACTGATCTCCACTTGGACATCGAGCCATTGACTGTAACTCTTTGAGTGCAACCATCCAGCCAATTCCTTATCCACCAAGTATCACCTAAGTCTCCTGTGCCGAGTGGAATGTGGGGCTCCATTTCTTTCCAAAATTCAAACATTTGTCCTACTAATGTCTGCACATTGCCTTTTAAACCAGATCTCTAAGAAAAAAAATCATTTAAACTCTTCCTCTACAGCAGTTGAGGGAGCTGGGCCTCTTTAGCTTAGAGGATACTGAGGGGTGACCTCATTAATGTTTATAAATTTGTAAAGGGCGAGTGTCAGGAGAAAGGAGCCAGGCTCTTCTCAGCGACAGCCAATGACAGGACAAGGGGCAATGGGTGCAAGCTGGAGCATAGGAGGTTCAATCTGAACATCAGGAAAAACTTTTTTACTCTAAGGGTTATGGAGCACTGGACCAGGCTGCCCAGAGAGGTTGTGGAGTCTCCTTCTCTAGAGACATTCAAAACCTGCCTGGACCTGTTCCTGTGTGACCTGGTCTAGGTGATCCTGCGCTGGCAGGGGGGTTGGACTGGATGATCTTTCGAGGTCCCTTCCAACTTCAAACATTCTGTGATTCTGTGTGCAGTCACATCAGATAGAGTCTGCCTTTTAGCCAAATTTCTGTACTGGTTTTCTAACACTCTTTTGGTCCCACCCCAACCTTTTTACCTTTTGAAATGAAGGCATTTAACAATCTTAATTTATCACTGTGAACAAGTTCAGTAAAAAGTCCTAATGAGAATTAATCTTAATTATCTTTATTAGGTAATAAATGAATATTTATCATTAAATCAGAGTTAAAATAATTAATATTGAATACAGTACATAGTGTTAAAGTTTTTGTAGCTTCTAAGGAACAAAAGCTGTTTACAGCTGGCACAATAAAGTTTCCAATTGTCAGACTGTTCCTTTGACTCCTGTTTCCTCCAGTGACTGATGTGTGAATCCTCCCTTTTGTGGCACTCACAGCAGAACTTTCCAGATCTAATTGCCCAGACGTTTTCCTCCACTCTTGCAGTGCTGAAATCTGGTATTTCGAGTCACAATTTCTCCTGCAGTCTGGGTGCTAGCACACCCACCATCCACTAGAAGCAGTTAGCTTCCAGCTGAAACGAACAGAGGGAAAATGGCAGTTTTCAATCATTCACATTAGCGAGCTGTAGCCACAATTCTAAACAAAGAACAACATCCGTCTTTTCTACACTCCTTCCAAAAATACGTTTGCTGGATGACTTCTATCTTCCCCGAGTACTCAGCTGCTGCATGTTATTTTCGCTCTGCGTTTTAATCATCAAGATTTCTTGAAGATGGATTAGTCTCCCTGAGAAGCACCCAGGGTGCCTTGCCCAAGCTGTTCCAGGTCTCAGGGCCCAGGCACATGACCCTCACAGCAGTCAGACGAGGGACCAAAGGCACCACTCAGCACTTACCTCAAAGCATGCCATTCACAATTTTATCCTCTGAGGTTTGTTTGCCATTTTGATATCCTTGCTCAGACTGGTCATGGCAGCTGGAAGGTGGTCCAAGTCACTGTCTGTATCATATTTCAAACACACAACAAGCTTTCAAAGCCACACACTGCTGCTCTATCAGGGCAGTTTAAGACTTGCTGGGTTACAGTACTTGCAGCATCTTCTTAACACAAGACAGTTTCTAGCACATCAAATTTTGAGGTTATTAAAGTAAAAGATTTGGATCTTTGGAAAAGTAACCAATCCTTGAATAAGAAACGTGCAACAGCTCTGATACAGACTGGATGTTCCTTTCCCCATACCAAAGTAAACGCTAGAACTTTAGTGGGGCCGAATTTACATGTTACCTACACATGGAGGTAACAGATTTCCTGAATCAGTTAACCTTGGAGATTAGGCAGCAAAAGGCTCCTTTCAGGGTCTCTAGGATCTACAGATGGCAAGAGAGCAGCAGAAGCCAGGACAGGGTGCGTCCCAGGCAGGCAGCTAACAAAGGGCTGCTGTTAGTCCTGGTTGGAGCAGCAGTAACTGTGCCTTGGGCTGGTGAGAGGGAGAGCATTAGGGGAGGAGCAAGGATTTTTAGATATGACCGACAAGACAAGAAATCTCACATCCTCATTAGACTTCAGCCTCCATTCACCTCAACAAGGGAGCAAGCTCAAAGGGAACAAATCAGAAGTTGATTTTGGTCACTTCTCCAGCACTGCTAGTCTCAATATGACACAGTTTCAGCATTCGCCCTTCCACACACACATTTCACTTACAATGCAACCCTAACACAAAAGTTAGCTGTGTTCACAGTTTCCCAAATGACCCAGATTACAATGAGATAATTAACCACTCATGAAGAGCTATTCATTGAAAACCTCTATCACACTATCTGTTAAGCCATTGAAAACATTCATTACTGTATCTGTCAAAATCTGAGAAGAAATTTAAGTCTGTTTCTTCAGATCACTTCTCACAACTCTTCTGGACTGTGATAAAAAAGAGCATGGCTTTCTACCAGCTGAACTTGAAAGGTGTTTTCTGAACACACCAAATCCCCTCTCCATCTTCCAGTTGAAGCTTCTGATTTGGCCACATGTTATGTGTGAAATTATTATATTCTACTCTTTTTTGTGTGTGTGATAATTAGAAACGTCAAGTATACTTCTTTAAATAGCATTTATGGCATATTGTCTGTGAAACAGCAGCTCTGCATTTTGTATCTGAAACTACATTGTTCCTTTTGGAACAGCTTCATTGGTGAAAGCCAAGTTCAGTACACCAAACAGTACGTTATGAATGCAATAAAGATTTTTCTATGCTCTTTATATAAATGGATATGTAAATTTCCCAGTTCTGAGACATAATTAGTAGCTCTGAAGCAGTTTTAGTCTATGGTTAAACTTGTTACATAATTTATAGTGCAATGTGCTTTGTAGTCAGTCATTAACTGTTGGCAGCATTAACTGTTAGCAATACACTTTCCTATTTTTTCCAAAACTTATACCATCATACAAAATGAAGTGTGTCGTGGTTTAACCAGGACAAATAACATAAGAAAATATAGTCATTCTTGACTCAAAAAACAGAAGCAGTCTTTACAAGACAAAAAAGTAACAAACAATTAAGAACACTTAGGCCACATATTGGTACAACAGCTTTATTTATTAATAGAAAGTATGACATAAAGTTGTTCTTGGTCTCTCAAACTAAACCACACACTGTTCAGGACCATGGAAAACAAACAGCAGTCTAGTCCAGAATCAGAAGACTGTGGACAAAAGAGTAATCAAAAGGTAATCCTACCTGGATGACTGTCTTCACTTCAACAGGGACTTACGACATGCATTTTCCAGACTGTGGTGCTGATAATCTATGAATCCTGAAGGAAAAAAGAAAGGCTAATAGTAATATGACACTGGTTCTAGTCCATGTTGGAAATACTACATATAATCATTATTTTATTCTAAATGTAAGGAGCGCAAGTTTACAGTAGTTAACTTCCTAACAACTGTTTCTCTACAAAGCCTTGCAGAAACAACAGAAGTCAGGAGAAAAAAAAGTCAGAGAGTATTTCAAGTTGCAAATTTGTTCTGCCTTTGTGCCTGTCCTAGTACAAACTGGCCTTAAAGCAGTAATTAAGCAATATAATTATTTCAGAATGGGTACAGGTAAGCTTTATCTACCTTGTAAGTACCCATAAGACTTCACAGGCATAATCACATTTCATACATGAACAACAGTCCAGTTTTTGTAAAAAAAACTTTACCTGTAAGCCTTTGAGCACTTATGACTTCATTCTTGTAGTAAAGATGCTCATTTCATTGCTTCATGATAGCTAATCGCTCTGCTTTGGCAAGTCAGCACTAACCTCAAAACCATTACTAGCTGTGCACACTGACACTCACAAATGTCTGTTTTGACACCGCCTGGCATTATGCACTGCCTACTCCTCACACAAACTGAAAATACCCGATGTCGCCTCCTGGCAATGAACTGCAGGAGCACAAATGGAGCAGCAGACCACAGAATGCAAGTGGGGAAGAGCCACGGCAACCCTGTTACACGTATGGCAAGCACCAAACAGTCAAAACAAGGTAGAAAACGTCAACATGGGCCTATTCTTTCCGTGTTCACATGTCACCATCTCTTCTGCAAACTACAACCTAGACATTACCTCATGGTAATGCTTAAAATGGTTCTGTAATATACAGAAATATGGAGCTGGAGTTGTTCTTAGATCTGCCATACAGCCAGTATGACATGGAACAGAGCTGGTGTGCTGAACTGTCATGGGATATTTTAGGATACTGCACTACAAAATTATTGGAAGTGTATTGAGTAATGCTGGCTCCTTCTCTACTTCCACAACACAGAGCAAGGCACTGTATTAGATAAGTACAGTACCACTTGTGATGTAAAGACTCACAATCCACTGAAAGCAGCTATAAATGAGTTCTGTTATATCATTATATTTCTAAGACTAAAATTAGGAAGGGATGAGTTAATATACTGCATACTTTCCTTAAGGAACAAGAAACAGTAGCAACCAGGATGAAAACTTTTCAGGAGATGGGATCCTACACCACCGGCTGGGATTAAACTGAATTAGCACAACCATGTGGGAAGCTTTCATGACTCCTACACATAATTCACATAGTTCTAGACTATGAAACTTGCTTAATTCACTGCAACATCTTCCCAAAAAGATACTCTAGAAGACAACTATCAGACAATTTGCTAGCAGCAAGACCTGATTTTGTTCCTGCTTTTACTTATTACCATACCAAGGTCTACAGTATGCCTTAATGCAGAGGAACCAGTTTAGAGGGAAGATGCTACTGAACAACTTTTTATAGATCCCTTCTGCTCCCTTCCATATGCTCGAGATAAATGAAAAGCTCACGGGTGCCCAGGTGCTTGCCACATAAAAATGAGAGACTCGGCGCAGGAAAGCAGAACTAAGGCTGGAGTGTCAGTGAAAGGCAATGTTGCAACACCATAAGAACAGAGGGGAGTTGCTGCAGATACCAACGTCTTCATGAGAAGCACAGTGCTCCCACAAGGCACTTGGGAAAGGATTGGAAGCTGTCACTTAGAAAGCATACTTGTGACCACTTCCTATCAGGAGTTGATATGTCCTATAAATGTTAAGAAAAATGCAAACATGCTTCCAAAGTAACAATACATTCATTAGACTGTTATCTCTGCCCCTGCTATTGATTTTTTTACTGTACTCTTAAAAACATACAGCTCTCTGACACCTAATTTAAAATTTAAATTCCAAACTGCATGCTTATTACACAGAAAACATTATACTACAAACACAAAAACACCACGCTAGCCCAGGTTCAAGGTCCATCTAACACAGCATCCTGTCTCTAATAAGGACTGCTAGTGGATGCCTAAAGAAGAGAACAAGAACAGAGTAAACATACAGCAACCCTTCCTTGATGTAGTCTGCCGGCTGACAGCAATCTGCAGCTCTGGGACTTCCTCTGCCTCCTTTTAAGTGTACACATGTGAATGTGTTTCTATTTACATTAAACCCCAAAGCTATTCCCTTTTGAAATAATTTAAATCAACTTTTCACCATTTAGGTTACTGCTTTACTTCTTTTAATTCTGATGAATAAACAGACACAGTTGAAACTGATGAGTCTCATTCATTCATTCCCTAGCATTACAAGATTAAATCCCAAAACCTAAATTAACTGTTGCTTTAAGACAGCTTTTAGAAGCTGCATGTAATCATCCATTCTGAATACAAAAAAAACCTTACTCAGTTCAGTGATATCTAGAAAAATCCTCATGTTAATCTTAAGTGAGATTAGAGATTTGATTGTCCACATCAATTAGAGCAAACAATACTTTCACTAAGTGAATAACCTAGTTGGAAATTAAGTACGGTCTTTCTGTAAATATGGCCAAGATGTAAATATCCTTCCATAAAAGGGACCCGAAGGATGGTGGTAATACCTCATACCAAAATTCTAATTACTATATTTTAAAATTAACACCTACAAAAAATAGGTTTAACAAAACCCATACCTCCTTAAAATGGGGCTCTTGACCTAAGTAAACTTAAAATAAGAACTCTGAACTTCAACCAAAAAATCTAACTGTAAAAGACAAATGTTGAATTCAAGTACTGAAGATCATCATGAGGTCTAAAAATGCTGGTCACCACTGTTCAAGACTACCAGTCTTCTTCAAAAGGAAGAATTCCAAAAGTCACTGAAAGCTACTGCCCCTGAAGTTATCCTGCAGTTCATTTAGAGTGAAGGAAAGGCAAAGATGTGGTGAGCTGCTTAAGAAATCAAATCAAATCACAAAAAAAGCTCTGCAATCACAGAAACGTAGTTTGTTATAAACTTACAGATATAGTAAAAAAACCTTACAAATTATGTATAAAATTTACAGATTAAGTAAAACAAAGTTAGGAACACAGAGGTAAAAGCACAAAAGTAGCACGCAAAGGCATCCACTGCTCTTCCAAGCTCTTACATCAAATACCATCATTTACATTCTTCACATGCAACATATCAAATTAATAATGCTATTTATGCTCAACACGGATTGAACGTAGGCATTAACAAAATCAGTAAGGAGCTGTTTTCACAGGTGAATTGAGTTATCCTCAGCCAGTTCATAAACCCACCTCACGGAACCGATAACCTGTAAATTAAAGGTTATAGGTCTCCTGAGGCCGGCTGCGGAGCCCGATGTCCCTTAATGCCTCAGTCACATCCATTACGTGCTGTAAGCGAGCCCTCCCCAACTCCACCCGGCAGCCCGGCAGGTTTTAAACGCGCGGCGCAGCCGAAGCACTCGCGGGATTAATTCACCTCTCCCCCCGCCCTCTCCCGTACC
>NW_010205495.1:0-507 GCF_000695765.1 Mesitornis unicolor
AATGGCGAAAAAGAACAAAGGGAGGCTGAGGAGCTTTCCCTCCGGGCGGAGCCGCAGGCAGAACTTCGGGCGGAGCTGGAGGCGGAACTTTGGGCAGAGCTGGAGGCTGAGTGTTCCTCCCTCCAGGTGAAGTTGGAGGCGGAACTTCAGAGGCGGAGCGATCCTCCCTCCAGGCAGAGCTGGAGGCGGAGCGTTCTGCCCGAGCTAAACTGGAGGTAGAGAGGGAACAGTTTCAAAAGGAATTAGAACTTGAAAGAGTAGAGAGGCAGCGGTCAGATAAGGCGCTGGCAGATGAGAAGCAAATTAATGGAAAGTTACAAGGCAGCTTGCGAGATGCTTTTGATAGGGAAAGGCAGCTGAGATTACAGTTATGGCATGATAATGAGAGTGAGTAGGAACATTCAGTGATTTAAGGAGGGGAATCATATGGTTAAGGAGAGTGGCTCCCTCTGTCCCTGGGGAGATCTACAGGGATTCCAAAGGGGATATGAGGCAGCACCTGCAGTC
>NW_010205496.1:0-880 GCF_000695765.1 Mesitornis unicolor
CTTTCCCTTGTTATATTTCATTAAATATAAGTTATCCCATACGAAGCATTTTGGGCTTCCTGCTTTCGGACCTGCCTACGTCTGCAAATCTTGAGGCTGGACATTGAATACTCAGTCATCCAATTCCTACGCTGGCTATGCATGTGAATAATGTGTTCTCTGAGAGCTGATTTTATGTTTCACTGAGCATTTTTTTCTTTTTTTTCTTCCCAATTATTCTCTTTTCCTGATGTGTTTGACAGATTTCCAGGGCCTCCCTTCTCAAAAAGAGCCATTGAAGGGTCTTCTTCCCCAGTGACCTGGAAATGTTTATATTGCTAATATTATCTGAATAAATGTTGTTTCTAAAGTCTTATAATCTAATGTCCAACCTAGGAATTAGAAAGATCAATTTTTGTATTTGTATTGATAGCTCTGTTGTAAGCTGGTGTTGTCCCTGTACCCTTGGTAGAATTCCAGTGGAGATTTGTGCATTGTATCTGCGGGGGGCTGCTTGATTCTTCCTTTCACTGATGTGCTTTTCTTATCAATATTTGCCATGCTCCAGCAATGTTATATTTGCTCTTTCTGCAGAACGCCAACTCCTGGTCTGAAATTTCTGTATTTTATGCTCCACTGGTGTAAGGAATGGATATCCTCTTGTTGTACAGCAGGGATCTATAGAAATACCCTTTCCCTGCCACTTGGAGGAATCTAATTGCTTAAGTATTTCGTTAGCTGAGTACCGCAGTTGCTGCTGTTTCCTGTTGGCAGAAGGTGAGCTAGAAGAAATATTAAGCATTTGTTTCACTGTTTGCTTTTGGTGCATCCACAGAAACAAGCCTATACTCGGCTTTTTCCAGTGCACTGGAAAGCTTGGCGTTTTTATTTAAAGCAGGAA
>NW_010205496.1:911-3769 GCF_000695765.1 Mesitornis unicolor
TTGCATTCAGTGGCTGCAGAATTCAGTGAGATAAAGTGTGTAACGTGAACTTGTAGAAATCAATTCTGTGGTTGAAGAAGAATCAATGACCCTAAACAAAACTGAAAATAAGAGTAGCGCTCTTTGAAGTGTTTGCACTGTCACTCTAGAGTAGCTATGAATACAGGGCAAGTTGGTGACTGTTTGCTTATACCACCACACAGTCTTGAGAGTAGCTGCCTTTCATATGCACGCAAGGATTCCTGCAGTTTTAGGTAAAATTAAAGGCTTTGTAGCTAAGCTGGCAAAAATTATCTGGAAAAATATAATATCCCATAGCTGATTAGCTCTGGAGCACATGATACTAGAGTCAAGATGTGAGATACTTTGGAAACAAATTAACTTAAATTTTATTGAAAATTATTGATTTTCATGGTCAGAGGTTAACGAGGTTTGTCTTTCATTTAGCTTCCCAGCTCTTGGGAGAATAATGAAATTGCCTGAAGATACAGACCATTCAATTAAAATCAACAGATGAGTCAAACATATTAGAGTTGATTTTTGTTACTCTGTCATTTTTTGTGCATTTTAGTATCTTGGGCTTTTGAAGAAGTGTGCGAGAGGATGGTTTCTGAAACACATGGCATCCATCAGTTTGTTTTCTATATATATGAGCCTCTGATGCCTTACTGATAGGAATGCACCCTGAAGACAAAATTATGTGCACTAGACTGACAGATCAGGATTGATTAGAGAAGTGTGCTGGGGAGAGGAGATGCATACAGAAGAGAATAGGGCAGGGAGAAAGTATCAGAAAATGGCAGGATTTTTTTTGGTACTTAAAAACTTCATTAACAGTAGGTACAGCTAAAACTTGCCTTCCACTCTGTCACGTTTAATTTCTGGTATTGTGTGAATACGGATTTAAAAAATAGGAGTGCCTTTACTAACAGGGGCTTGAGCACTGCAGCACTGATGTCTGCCTCTTCTCTCTGTTGAGCTTCTGCATCTAGTTCCAGTAGCAAGATGCCCTTTTTCCACAAAATTTGAAGGAACTTAGTATCTATGAGATTCTTGCACCTCTGCCAAATCTGGGGAAATCAAAGTAAGAGGCTCCTTGTGAAAGAAGATGGTACAGTTTTCTGTCACTTCGCTATGATCTGTGTTGCTCCAGCAGAAACTGCTCATGTAAGAGCAGCTCCAGAGGCTGGAGGCCACCAGAGCATCACGTGTCTGTGCCATGCACCTTCTCAGCGCCAGATAAGGTCATTTATGTATGGCAAGGGAACTTCCCAACCTTTCAGCTGGTACCGTACTCCCCTTGGGCTCCCAAACACTGAAGGAATCCCTGGCTGCCCTTCTGTGGCAGCTGCTGTCTCTCTCAGCTAGACTAAGTGGCAGAGATGCTGGTGGGGAAACCTGAGGGCTCAGTGTGGTGTAATCATGCATTACAGCTGCTTCTGCTCAGAGAGCTGCTTTACTGCAGCTCTCTGAGCAGAACTTCTATCCAAAGATCTTCCCACACTGCTCTGTTACCCTGGCATAAATTGAGAATGAGCCTGATAAAACTGTGGAACTGCCACCTCCATAAAGAAGTAGCTGAAAGTAAAGCCTGACTTTCTCCTCCCTTTATTTATCTTCCTGTGTAGTCTCTACGTCATCTGAGGACAAAAGGAGGAGAAAAGCAAATGCCTTCTGGTATACTTTTCCCTGTCAATATCACTCATTTCTCAAAGAAGGGATGCATGCAGTTCAGATGTCCTTCTTGTCTGTTCCAGTTGGATTAGACAAGGGGTTCCAGCCAACCCAAGCAGTGAGCATGTCCTTGACTAGTTTCAAAGCCTCAGGCTTTCCTGGAGAATCTCTTCAGTACAAGAAGAAATACATGAGATTTACCCTCAGGAATCCCAGGCCTGAGATCAGTGGGAAAGTCTGGAGCAAGGAAGAATTATCCTCACTGAAGGAAGATGAGGTTAAGGTGTATTCAAGCAAATGGTAATTGGGAGTAGTCAGAATGGATTTACAAAGAGGAAAACATGCTTTGCTGAACTGCTTTCTACAATGAAACAACGAGCTCAGTGGATGTTGTTTATCTAGACATTAATGAGGCTTTCAACACTGTCTCCCCTGACATCTGAATTGTCAAACTGATAAAATATGAGCAGGGAAGTAGATGGAAAACTGGCTGAACTGCCCAGCTTGGGCAGTGGTGATCAGCAGCACAGTCCAGCTGGAGGTCGTTTGCTCGCTGTGCACCCCAGGGGCAGGCACTGGGGCCAGTGCTGTTGAACATCTCCATTACTGATCTGGATGATGGGACAGAGTGCACTTCAGAAAGTTTATAGGTGATAAAAAGCAGGAGTAGCTGACAGGTGTGTGTATCTGTAAAAAATATCACTCTCTGCTGGATTTCTCTTGCTTATTTTTTTCCAGTGTTTTGAAAGCACAGAAAGTAACCTTCTATGCCAACTGTGCCTGACTCCATTCTGTCAAGCCATGGTGGCACATGATTATTATCCTCTTGTGTATGAACTGAGGTGTCTCAAAATGAATTTATTTACTAAGCAGTTGAGAAAAAAAAGAACTGAGGAAATTTAACCTTAGTACATTAAATTAGCTACTATATGGTAGTTATCCACAGGAGCAGAGCACAGCTACTGACCGAATGGTGCTTAAAAGTGGGTGCCCATAAAATCTCAGCAGTTGCTCATTGCCCCACTGGCATTCTGGCTGACTGAATGGCATACTCCTGGGTGAATTTATGAAGGTAAATTTTTTGACAAAGAAATTTAATGAGAGCCTATAGGGCTTAGTAAATGAAGTTTGTGGCAGTTTGAAGGGATCATTGAACATGTTGATCCCTAAGGAACTCTATCTCT
>NW_010205496.1:3800-9824 GCF_000695765.1 Mesitornis unicolor
TGTTATGCCTCCTCCTTGCATAATGGGGCCAAACTGCTCTGAAAGTTTGGTTTAATGACTCCCAGAGCTCTGCTGCTCCAAAAGACAAAGGTGAATGAGTGGACTCGATCTCACTGTGGCATGTGCCTTAGATGGAAGGTGCACCCTGTACCATACTGTGAGTGAGCAGCAGAAGCAGGAGGAGTAAACGGACAGCAGGTGACTATATACTGTAACTGTTCCAGGTGAGGGTCTGAGATTTCACAATGGAGTTCTGGGCACTGTGCTTGATACTGCTCGATTGGAGGCATTATTCAGCCCAGCAAGGTGGTTCTGAGGGCCAGTTCAGACAACTGATGTTTGACCTTTGCACGAAGGGGCAGTGAAGGTGCCAAATGACTGCAACCTGGTTTTTGTCCTCTCTGTGGGCAGAGGCAGCAAAGAGGACTGTTTCCTCTGAAATCAAGCTGATTTCTTCACAGAAGGCTGCAGGAAAATGTAAAGAAATGGCACAAGGTCTTTAGAACTTGTAATTCCATCACTGGGGGGGGGTTACCCGAACCTGTCAGAGAACCAATGAGGAAACTCTTAGCCCAAATCAGAGTGTGGTGGCTGGTGTTACATCTTTTTCTTTTCAGGCTGATGACCTATACTACAGGGGCCAGATTTCTGTCTGATGTAAGGTTTCTCAAGCATACGGTCATGAAGGAGAAATCTTTGTACCATGGGGCAAGCCAGGGTCACATCAGGGACATGCAGACCCATGGTAGCTCTTCTTAGTGCTGTGCAACTTCCTACTCATAACAGATTGTCAAGCAATGCTGCTGCCTGCAAAATGAAGGACCTTTATGGGAATCTGCATCTGTTGCACATTGTTTTTTAAAAGTGGTGTCTCTTTTAGTATATGTGATTCCTGTCAAATGCTTCCTGTTACAGAGTGGGAATTTTTTTTATGTAAATGAAAGTAGTTGCCATTTTTTCAGGCTGAAATCTTCACAAGCTCAAGGTGGGATGTGTCTTTCATCCTTCAGAGGTACCCAGAATGATCTGAAAATTCTGGCAGTAGGCAAAGACAGGCAGGGTGTTTAGCCACATGTGTGAAGTCAATGTGACACCAGGCAAAAACACTGCCATAACTTGTCAGTGTGGAGGACCTGTTTGCAGTCCCATGGTTACTGGCAGTGAAGGTGTTCGCACCCTGTTCCACGAGGATGTTCCCGCAACTGTCACATTGTTGGGAGAGTTGATAATCTTCATGTAACTTGAAAGATTTGATAACAGTTAGCAAGGAAATTGTTATTTTGAAGGTTTTCCCTTTTGTGTTCTACTTCAGCAGATCTGATGTGGTCCAAAAGATGGATTTCATAGACCTGCCCTGTCCTGTCAGACACCCCCTGATCCCTGACTTAATCATGGGCTACAAGGAAACTAAATTACTCAGTCTCTCATAAGCACCAAAGCCTGAGGTTCTTTTTTCAGGCTGATTTTATTCCTAGGGTGTCCACAGCAGCAGAACATCGTAGAAAAATCAGCATTCATGCTCTAGCCTTCGACAGTTACTCTGTGTGAACATCGTGAATACTATTTCATCATCATGAAGATTAACCAAACAAAATAGAAAGGTCAAATACTAAAAAAACAATTAAATGAGCCTTTCCATCTGCTGAAAAAATCAATCAAGAATGAAATTTAGTTTTCCACTTCCAGTAACCTCAAACATATTTGAATGCATATCTCTGAAGAGCTGAAAAGAGAAACTGTTCCTGTCCCACCCCTCCAACAAAGCACACTTTGGGAGCAGTAGAGAAATGCGGGTTTTATTTCAGAAGTTCTGCTCAATTCTGAACAGGCTTCTTGGCTGGCTTTGGACTACAGATAACTAGCAGGTTTCTACTTCCCACAATTTGCTGACTCATTTTGAAGTTTCTCTCATGCTGTGATGTTGGCCATAGCTGAGAGGGAAGGGTCCGTGTGGCTCCAGCAGTGAAGAGAATAACAAGAATGGATGTTTAGGAAAGGAATATAAGGCAGCAGGGCATGTGTATGCCATCTTCTGCTGCCTAGGACACACGCTCGGTGCTTTTGGATCACTGTGTTCACTGGTCCTGCTAGACCTCTCCTCCATAGCGGCGCATGTGTCCCTTTGAAAACTGTTTGTCCTCTTTTGCCTCACCCAGGTGCATTAATGATGCCTTATACTTTGTTCTTTAAACTTTTCCCAACAACTCCTGATATTTTTCTAGCCACTTTGATTACTGTTGAGGATTGGTCTGATTTTCACCAGGAACTAACCAAAGGCTCCAGATCCATACACTGAATGGCAATAGCTAATGTGAAGCCTATTGATCTGCATGTATAGTTATTTTTCCCAGCATGCTATGCTCTCTTTAGCAAAACTGAATTTCATTTACCATTTTACCATCCAATTGCTGAGCACTGCAAGTTCCTTATACAATAGTTCATGGTCTGCTTTAGATTTGATTATTCTGAATGATTTTGTATCACCTGCAAACTTTGTCTTTTCACTATTCATCTCTTTTTCCGGATCATTTATGAATAGATGTGTACATTTTCTAGTCCTTAATGATCCAACTTCAGAAACATTGATTTCTGCTGCTGAAATCTGCCTTTTGAAAAAGCATTACAGAATTGAAAAGAATTGCCAACTTTTACAGAACGTTTTTTGGGCTGTTTCATGAAATGCATACTTTTAATAGCTAAAATAATCAAATATTACCACTTCTGAGCAACCGCACTATACTTTTTTGATAGAGAAGAGCTGTATGTGTGGAAGAGGTTGATATCGAATGAATTTAGTAGTGAATAAAAGAGACTACATAAAAGTGTAGAGATATCTTTAACCCACATCCCTCCCCCCCCCGAATGGTAGGAAAACAGCCAAAAATTTAGAATCAGAAACCTTTACATTTCTTTGTTTATTTTCTTAGGTTTGAGGGATTAGTTTACATTTACTTTGATAGACTCATGTTCTGTCTCTCAAAGCAGTGAAACTTCTGTCCCTGAGCTTGGCAGAGGCAAGCAATCTGGTTTTACTGGGCTGTCCAGCCTTGCTAGAACTGTCTAAATGCAGAGCTTTGAGCACAAGGTACAAAGCTTCCGACCAAAATAGTTATTTCCTTAGAGATAAAATTGTTTGGCGTTTCTTTTCCTCTATGCAAACCCATTGCTTCTGGGGAAGATGTGGACATTCACTTTCTTTCTAGGTGTGTACCTAGACTCAGATCACTCTTCCGGTGTGCATGGACAAGAAACTAGTCTTCAAAGTCTGGAAGCCACTAAATCAGACTTAAATCCTTCATTACTTAAATATGTTTCCTATTAGATGTAATCACCCTGAACTGCAAACTACCTTTGTCACAGATTTTAAAAAAAGAGGAAAATGAGGGGTAGAGAGGCTTGTGGAGCAGTCCTGAAAATCAGCATGGAGCTATCCAGATATCCTCAAAAAAACAAGTGTCCTTTTCTTGTGCTTCCTTCATTAACTTCTGTTTCTATACCCTTGTTCCCAACAGGCTTTCAGTTTTGGCACAGCACGTGTTCTTCCTTGTGCCTGAATCACAGAATCACAGAATGTCAGGAGTTGGAAGGGACCTTGAAAGCTCATCCAGTCCAACCCCTGCCAGAGCAGGATCACCAGACCAGGTCACACAGGAACGTGTCCAGGCGGGTTTTGAAAGTCTGCAGAGAAGGAGACTCCACAACCTCTCTGGGCAGCCTGGGCCAGGGCTCTGTCACTCTCACAGTAAAGTTTTTCATGTTCAGACTGAACCTCCTATTCTCCAGCTTGCTCCTATTGCCCCTTGTCCTATCATTGGACATCAGAGAGAAGAGCCTGGCTCCTTTGTCCTGACACTTGTCCTTTTTGCCCCATGCCATCGCTGATAAACTACGGGTCAGCTTCCCACCTTGACACTCCTGCAAAGAAAATCTGAGTTCTGGTGTCACTCAGCCAGCAACCGGGTGATGATCACAGTTAATGCCATCTCTCTTTTGGGTGTGTCAAGGTCACTTGTCTATAGCGCACTGTAATAAAACCTCCTTTGACAAGATTAAACCGTATTCAATCCCTACTACAAAACAGCATTGTTCGACACAGACGCAGTCCGTCCTGACAAGGCACTTGGGTCTTAAATGTATTTTTATAATTTACCGAATTAGTTCAAAGGACTGGAAATATAAAAGTGGTATGTCAGCATTCTCTTGCTACTTAACAATCCGCTATTGTGGTTTAAAATAGCTTACTAAAGTCTTCATTTTGCTGTTACTCAAATAGATGAGCAATGTTAGCTATTACGCAAGTGTTACTGCCTAAATAATCCAAGCAAAGCAGTAACTATGCACAAACAATAGCCTCAGCTCTTCTGAAGTTCATTATTTCAGTGTATTCAAAAATACCAAGATTTTATAGTAGCAGGTAGTTGCATCGTGACTATGAAACATGAGTGCTTTTATAGCATGTGTGATATAAAAGAGTATAAAAGTTAAGAGTGAAGTCCGAGCTGCCTCACTGAGGTCAGCTGCAGTTTTTGCCCTGATAGCAGTGCAGCTGGAACTTGACCCCGCACGTTTGACACAGTAGTCGTGTTTTATCATTAACAACTTGGCTCTGTCAGCTGAGAATGAATCAATTCTGCATTAGCGCTTTCCAAACCTCAGAACTGTTTTCAGTGAAGGCGCAGTCCCAGAGCAGCAAGCTTCAATCTGGATGGGATTACTTTATGCATGTGAGCCCATCCACCAGAACAGTAATCTCACCGTGTTGATTCTGCCTTGCCTCTAATCCTGTTTTCCATGCTGTAACTCAGCTAACTTTTTTGCAGTTATTTCTGATTTAATTCACTATGCTTATTCCTCAAAGTGTGGGCAGAGCTATTGTTTCTTATGGGAAATAGCTCAGCAATGAGCGTCAGAAAAGCAGGATTTCTTTTTTTTCTATCTAGAAACTCACAAAATACCTCCTGCAGTGCTTTGTGGTTCAGCTGCAGAGCTACCTGGTAACACAGCTCTGGTGCAAGACCAGAGAAGTCCAAGCACTTCCCAACAGAAGTGTCAGGCTTGGTGACACTGCTATCGGACTTTGATGAGACTCGTTTGAAAAAGGCTTAGCGCTCGTTGCCACACCAAATGACATCTGTACATATGGGCCAGCCTAATGTGACATGTCTTTGGCTTTAAGACAAGGATATCAGCGCCATCTAGTTAGCTAGGGAGTTTGGTGCAAAATCGTTTTAAACAAAGGTGACACGTCTGGCATTAGTTGTGACAGCTGACCTTTCTTTAGATCGTTGCACTCCTAATGGATCTCTTAACATAAGCGGCACTGACACATGACAGAAGTCCTTAGGCGTTCAGACGCTCTGCACAAGTCCATTAGATGTTACAGTCTACTGTCAGCTGCAGTCAAATCCCGCAGCTGCTGCTGGGGAAACAGGGCATTTCTGCAGGTGATGGCAAGAATATGTCACCAAACTAGTAGTCTGCACGGTCGGTGTGGCTGGCAACTCTGTCAAGTGCTCTCAGCCAAAGAAGTCTGTCCTGCCAGATTG
The DNA here is from genome assembly GCF_000695765.1 of Mesitornis unicolor. Taxonomy (NCBI): domain Eukaryota; kingdom Metazoa; phylum Chordata; class Aves; order Mesitornithiformes; family Mesitornithidae; genus Mesitornis; species Mesitornis unicolor. The sequence continues at coordinate 9,347 of NW_010205496.1, forward strand.
GAAGGGACAACCGTGTGAGAGAGCAGCTGAGGTGGAGATGCAGTTATTCTTTCCTTTGTGTCTTGGAGATACTGTTAACTTCTCTGGTTATGCTGTTACGCTTTTTAGACAGCCCCAGTAAGACACTGGTCTGAAAGGTCATGGTATTGGGCTTGGCTTCTTATAGCTCAGTAAGCATGTGGCAGGCACGTGGCTGAATGAGTGCTAATGCATAGGGACTATGCTTAGAGGATTGGCTTGGGGTTTAGCATTGCTTTGTGCTCCCTCCTGAGCCCACCTCTAGCATTATTTGTGTGAATAAAGTTAAATGTGTTCTGCTGGAGAAGTTTTGCTGTATTTCACCTCTTTTACCCCAGTGCGCTACTGTGAAATTCTCCCTTCTTGCAAAGGGACCTCCTGGGTCTTACTTCTTTAGCTTCTCTGTGAAGTTAATTTAGAAGGCTGCCTCTCTTGCCTTTGGAGGTCCTCCTTTAGGATT
>NW_010205496.1:9855-17316 GCF_000695765.1 Mesitornis unicolor
TCTCCTGCCCAGCAGGATGCACTGATTAGACAGTGGTTCATTAGTCATGGGGAGTATCTCTTTCAGTACTGCTTGAAATTGTTTCCAAGTTATAAAGTTATATTGTGTCATATCAATCAACACAATTAATCCACTTGTTTTGGGTTACATTGTAATGGTTTTAGGAACAGAAGAGTGATGGGGGATTTTATCTAGCACTTGGTGAAGCTTTCCGCTGGCTGGCCACCTTCATAAATATGGCTATTAGCAGGGCTGAGGGTGGTCATTGAAGCAAATCTTTTTGATATCTAGCTGGAAATCGCTGTCTGCTTCAGTGAAACTGTGAACATTAAAGATCCAGAGATCCCCTGGACCATGTGTAACTGATCTAGTGAATCAATTAGTTGTCATGTAATTAATCTTCCTGGATTAAGTGGGAAGCCCTGTTGTGGGCTGCACATGTTAAAGAGCATTGTTTATTCTGTGGCTTTCCTCAGACTGCAATCAAAGCTCAGTGGGTATTGTGAGAACCCTATTTGTGAGTCTTAAACATTATTTGTGGCAAGAGTAAAAGAATATTCTTTCAATACCTGTCAGCTTTCTGCTTAACAGTGCCGATGAGAGATGAGTCCAGTTACTGAATCACAGAAATTGGAAAAGCCTACAATAGCGATTGACTGAAATTTGAACTATCATTCACAAATACACTCTTTTAAAGTTGAAGGTGATGCACACAATGCATGTATTTTTCCTAGGTAACACTTGGAGGAAAAAATACATGTAATTTTAGTCATGTGCTTATGAATTTCAGTTTCTGTAGGAGATAGCAATGAAAGAGTACTTCTCCTTCTCTCTTCCCATACTGCAAACCATGTATTACCTCCCCTTTTTCCTATAGATTTAACATGGTGAGTTTGATCTATTCGTTGATCTTGCTGAAAATCTTTTGCCTTGCAAAAGAAGTTTAGCTTTTAATCAGAGTGGCAAACTGAACCAATGCAGTGAGCAGCTGACCCTGGAGAGGTGAAGGGTGGGAGCTGTTACTGAGAGTGAGCAGGGACAGAGGTAGGACAGCAGCCCCTTTTGGTCATCATACAGATTGTAGATAGATCAACTGTAAAGGTTCACCTGGACTTCATAGATTTATTTGGGGATTTTTTGAAAAATATGGGCCCCTTCCCTTGAAGTTTAGGGACTTCTCTTGAAGTTTCTCTTAATGAAAATGTGACGACTCCTGTAGTATAATATACTACTGTCATTGTAAAGATGAGTAACTCCTTCCACTACATATGCAGAAAAGGGCCTCTGCAAGTAAAATAAACCTTCTCATGGTCCAGAAAGGAAGATGAGTTAGAAATGTCACAAAGTCTTCAGGAGAGTTTAGTTTTTGATTTTTCTAAACAGAAATTGACTCTGCATTGCAAAGAGTTGGTGCAATACCTGCACAGCTAAGTGCTTTTTGCATTTGATGGGATGGGTACGAGCATGCTGCACCTCTGGAGTGCGTAAGGTGAATGTGGTGATGCTTTCCAGAATAGCTTAAAAGCAACGTGGGTCGTTTGCTCTGTGTTTCTACCTGTTCTAATAAATCTAGATCAAGTGCTAAGAAATAATGCAACTACCTGTCTACTCCTCAAGAGTCTAAAGGCATTAGTGCATTTCTCTAAATGAAATATGTTCACTTCATATCATGTTACAGTATATCATGTTGTAAAACAACATGACAGCGTGTCAGGATGTGACAAACAACTGGCGCAGAGCATTAAGAAATTTAAATGAAAATTAGTTTAGACCATTTTTCTTCCCATCCGCTGGAAGAACAAGGGCTTGATCTGACATTTGTAGATCAGTTAAGTAACAGAGAGGAGATCCTAGCAGGTGGTTTGTGTTGGTGGGCAGCTTTGGACATGCTTAATTGGCTTTAATGATAGGATTCTTTAAGAGCATCGTATGCAGTTTTGGGGAGAGAAAAACAGTCAGTCATTACTAACCTCAACTGCTTTTTGAAATGGATTTTGATGGTTTCAAAGAAAATAGATACATACATGCACATGTTATTCTGCAGTCACCCTGAGTGCTCTGTCATACTGAAGTAACACGGTTTCACAAAAGCATTTCCCACTTCTCTTGCTTCATCTTCTGCTGGACTCTCCAGGTTAAATTTTATTCTTTATTATTTTGAGAGTAACAAGATTTAGTTCCTTAAAATGATATCTCCTTTTTTTATGGTAAACAAAGAGCAGAATCTGATGAATGTACTAGCATGATCTGTAAAATCATGTATTCTAGAGATTATATCCAGCCAATCTTACTGTAGAAGACTGAGAAAACTCCTATTAATATTATGCTAAAATGGCAAATGGCCATTTCTTAAACCTTGTGCCTTAGTTAAGAAACTAGAAACTTGGTTAAGATTCAGAACTCATTCCTGTTTCTGAGGCCATGACTGCTTGGTTTCATTAATGAAGTCTTAAGAAAAGCTTTAGGAAAGGCTTTAAAAAAGCCAAAGTTTTTGGTGAAGTTGGTTTTCAAAACTTTGCTGACCCTTCGGAAGAATTTCAGGCTTGATTTTCCTTTATAGACTTTGTGCTGATATCCATTAAGTGATTCTCATCTAGATACTTTGTAATTCCATTTTTAATTGACTTTGAATTAAGTATCCGTTTTTTCATTCAAAATCACTCTCTTATCAAAAACTCCTTAGCCAGTCTAGATGGCACTTAATTTACCATTTCAGCAGTTTCTTGCAAGAGCTATATTATGTATAATTATTTCAAAAGTTAATATTTTACAAGCTCAGGGGGAAAGAAACTTTTATAAAGTAATTGTTTGAGAAACAACTTATGAAAATTTTCCAAAATTTACTGGAAGGAGACAGACAAACAGCATGTTTGCACAAGCCTTGTTTCTTCAGGAAATCGAGCTGAAGACAGAAGGTCTCAGAACAGCTGGATATCTGGTAACCTTCTGGTTTGGTACGGCAGAGTATTTTTAAATCAAACATTTCAGAAGAATCCAAAGCAGCACAATTTGTTTTTATACATAGAATTGGGATATTTAACATTTAATTTGCTATATTCAAAATAAAACCCCCTATTTATATATTTATAATTTTTTGGTACTTGGACCTTTGAGATAGATACAACTTTAGCTGATGTTTTCCATCTCCCTCAAAGAAATAGAAAAAAGCAGATAGATTTGATAGATCATGCTCACTTCCTTATTAATTTAAATGGGATAAAGATCTGACAGATGATCCCAAACTTTCTCCCAGTTTAGTGGGTGGCTTGGCCAATGAGCTCAATTCTGGGGAAGTCATTGAAGGAAGAAGACTCTCAAGGGAAGCTTTGTCTAACTCTTACAATAGCAACTGGGAACTTAATTAGAGCTGGTGAAGGAGGTAGTAATCACAGGAGTTGGAACAGCATGTCCTTCCCTCAGGAATATGAAAAGCTGTGCTGTGAATGACACTGCTGCTCCAGGTAGTCTTGGAGAATTGAGATTACAGCATTTCAGTGTGTTTTTCAGTAAGCAGCCTCACTTTTCGAGGATAAATGTTTCACCTGCACCTATAAGTGCAAATCTAGACTTGTTTCTTGAACTACTCATTGAAAATTTTTGGCATGTTGCTCTGCAGGTGCAGAACTGTAATCGAAGGGCTGAAGTTAGTGTTCAGTCCTTCGGAAAACACATTTTTTTTCTGCACTAAGAAATGGTCATTTTCTACTTTGAACCTATTAGCCATAAGAAAACAATCAGGTAATATATTGCATCGGATATTTTCTGAAGATTATAAAAAGAGATAATCCTAGCCACTGTGCCTTTTTTCTCAGTTGACGTATAGGAGGCAACACAGCAGATCTGGAATGGGACTTGCTAGAGAGAGACCAGAGATTCCAGGGCTTGATTGCTAATCTTTAGAGGACCCCATGGAAATGCCTCTTCCAGATCTGCAAGAGTACTTTGTAAATTAAGAGAGTGGTGGCAAAGGAGTGCAGCTATCACCTGCTTGCCTTGGATGCCATACTCCTAGGCATAGAACAAATTAGGCAGTCATAGTTTCATGGTCTGTACATGATGAAATTCATTGAAGTGATCTCAGATCCCACTCCTAGCAGGACACAGTCAAGTTTCTGAAGCACATTTACCTCTCACTGGGTTCTCTCCTAGAACTGCTACTGAACCAAAGAAGTCACCTCTGCAAGGACAAATTTGCCCATGATCTAGGGGCAGGGAAGTTGCACCCTCTGTTCTCTCTGAGACATTTTTAGGAAAAAAAAAACAGTAAAAAAACCCCAAACCTTTGCAAAAGTTAGGATGATATTCAGAGTAGATGGAGTGCTTTGGTTGCAACTTTGCAAAGGTTCTCGCTTTTTCTCTCTGTCATTACAAGTGCTATCATGCAGAGTAGTTCAGTCCCTGTTGAAGACAGACCCTAAATGTCAAACCTGAAAAGATACAGTTCTTTAATTAGCAGGGCCATTTTATTCCATAGATGCTCCTTAAAAGCTTCCCTAGACCCTATAATTTCTGCTCTGATAGATTGAGATTTTTTTAATGTTCACTTCTAAATGTCTTTGTTTCTGTTGTAATGGATTAAATGAAGTTTTAACAAGGCTTATGGTGAGATTCCTCATCATTAAAATAACAAATGCTTGAAAAGCCGCCTTCTGTCTTGCAGAAATCTAACAGCATTAGTGGACCATAATCCAGCTGGTAACTGATTGCTGAACAACTGCGAAACCTTTCAGACTTTGAGATGCTATCAGTACATAAAATATGTTTTTATGAAGTTTATTGAGCAGCTTATTAGCAGAGGTTAAGGCAGTGGAGCTTCACAAATTCCATTTAGCATTCAAAAATATTTTATCTGAGAGTTTCAGTTTTTCGAGTTTAATTGGGTTTCTTTTATCTATTCTGCGTACATCAAGGTAATATTTCCTGAAAGATGTGCAACATTTTCTTGTTCTAGCTTGGTGGTTTTTTTGGTTCTAACCACATGTGAGAAACTAAAGATGTTTGTAGTCTCCGAAGGTGGATCATTATGTTTTGTTCATGTTTCTAAGGTTTTTGTTTCATCAGAAGGATTCTCTTGTCCCTCCCTGGAGCTTTTGCAAAGCACTAAAATGTTGTTGACACTGTCCCAGTTATTCCTTCCTCATTTTACCACTTCCCTTAAAATCCTCCCCAGTGAATGTGCTCCATCCTAGCTGCCTTGCTCAGGGACATGTCCTTCCCAGCTGGAGGCCTTGTTCTCCATTGCACTGCAGACCTTTGATGCCATTTCTGTAATTTCTGACACATTGCTAGGATTTCCTCCGGCCAAGGGGAAGCAGTGGGTGATGCAGGGCTGTGCATTCTCCCTTCTTCCCAGATACAGAAGAAACAAAGGACATGGCTGTAGGAAAAGCACACTTGCATCCTCCAGCAACTTCTGTCTGCCCTTACGGTTTCTTGGGCTTATGGGCACCCAAGCACAAGCTAAAGTTTTCCTGAGGCTGTACTTGTTCGAGTCACAGATCAGCAAGAAAAGCACTTCAACCTGCTGCATCTGTAGGAGGGATGAAGCAGGAACAGAGGGCTGGGAAACACAACCTTTTCTGTCTTTGTTTCTGACTGCCAGAATCCCTCCATCAGGTAATTGAAGCAGTCAATGGCAGCTCCTGTTCAGTCCATTTGTCTGTCTGGATCTCCTGACTGTGAGAACCGCAGTCTGTAGAGGCCCTATTTAATCCATCCTATTTTACACAGATCAAAGCTCTTCTTCTAGCTACCATTATGATCTGATCCAAGTTTCTTTCCAGAAAGTGCCTGTTCTCTGGTTTAATCTTGCGATCAAGCCTTTTGTAGCGTGTTAGCAGCAGCATAAAGCATTTCTTGACACTTCTTGTGCCTTCTGGATGCTGAGTGCTTGACAGCGAGTTTTATGGCTTGTTGGCAATGAAAGTTACGAGTGCTCAGTTCACAGCTCAAGAATGGCACCACAGAATTTCCTCTTGGAATTGCAATTTTCCTTTTAAGAAAACAAACACAAAACAAAGCAAAACAAAAAAACCCCAAACCTCAAACCCCCAAAAAACTGATAAGTAAGTTAGGTCCTGCTTACATTCTTTGCAGACCAAAGGAAAACCAGTGAAGGGGAATTTTGTTATTACTTTTAATGTTTCCAGGATATCAGGCCCAGCATTCAGCTTACTGGATCCAATATAGCCTTGCCTATACAGAAATTTCCAAAATCCGTATTCATCTTTTGTCTCATTTATGTGTGCATCCTGCATACACGTGTAGGAACACCTTGTTACCCTGAGGCTTTTACATTAAGTGTGTGCATGGTTTTTTTCTTTTTCCTCCAAGGACTGCAAAATCCCTTCCTCAGGTGGACTGCCAGGTTTCTGGAACAGTGTGGGAATCTCCCAAATCTCTTCTGAGCTTCTCTGTTGGCAAACTATAACTTTTGGGGTCAATGACCCTAATGATCCTTGCTACAGCAATAAGATCTTGTGTCAGTAGTCAGTCTAAGGAATTTGGAAATCCAGTGGAATTAAACACAGTTTACACTCTTCCTTAAATGTTAAGGAACTGTCTGTTTACAGCTCTGTGAATTTCTGTTACAAATGCCTTTTAATTTATTAAATTATACTTCGTTTCTTAGATAAGCAGCAGCTTGTACAGATGATTAAAAATATCTTCACTGCGTTCTGGCTAGCAGATCCGACATAAATGTTGAGGAATTTTTACCGTCCAGGATTTACACGTAAAGCCATTTCCTTAATTTGATGTTAAAGACTATAAATGTCCTATTAAATTTTAATTGAAAGTCTGCTTGAAAACCTGAAACCATTAAGTATTACCCCAGACTTGCTTTTCTGATATGGCAATATCACAAAACTACAAAACAGTGAGGTTTGGGTTTTCTCTAGAGGTGCTTTGAGAGAGCTCCATGTAAGCGAGCTCCAAGGTCAGTGCAGTGCTGTTTTGGAACAGCTTTAAAAACATGACTGGCAAGAGATCCTCCAAAATTAAAAGCCTCTGCACAGATAAAATATGACAGCCCTGTCTGCTGTGATTACTTCAGTTCTGCAGGGTCGTCATTCATCCCCAGTCATACTCTTTGACTTCTGGAGTCGCTCTCTATGCTTCCTCCCCACTGCCTGCCCACCCTCAGGCAATCGTGTTGCTGGGAGAAGAAGGGTCTCATTCACATCCTTGGTTTTACCTCTCCTCCTTTTTATTTATCTGTCTGTTTTCTCCCTCAGATAACAAATTTGACTGTTGCCTGTCTTCACCCACTATGTCTTGAAATGCAAAGGTACTCAGTCAAAAGGGATAAGGTACTGGAGAGAAGAATAATTTTCATCTTTGCCCTTCAGGTCATGAAATCTGTGAGCTGTACCAGACTGGGAGAGCATATTCCTTGTATGTATTTTTATATATATACACATATATATAAGCTATAGAATCATAGAATGTATTGGGTTGGAA
>NW_010205497.1:0-484 GCF_000695765.1 Mesitornis unicolor
TTAATTGTGTCTTGCGCCCTGTTTGTGGGTTTCCCACTCAAAAGCAAACAGTTTACGACTTTCCTTTTCCAAAGGGATGCAAGAGAAGGCATCTTTCAGATCAAGCACTGTAAACCACTGATAGCTTTCTTTTAAAGCTGTCAACAAGGTGTATGGGTTCGCTACGACTGGATGTATATCTTTGACAATTTGGTTTATAGGCCTTAGATCTTGTACTAACCTATATTCCCCATTTGGTTTTTGCACCGGAAGAACGTATTATATTCTGATTCACATTCTTCTAAAATTTTATATTTCAGAAATTTATCAATCAGTTTCTTTATTCCCTGTTTAGCTTCTGGTTTAATTGGATACCGTTTGACTCTAACTGGCCTTGCCCCTTCTTTTCATGCGTTATGACCTTATTTCCAAATTGTAAATTCAGGGGTTGCAAGAATGGTCTGTTTTCCTCTCTCCCTGTGGCACCCACAGTATTTACTGTTTT
>NW_010205498.1:0-1370 GCF_000695765.1 Mesitornis unicolor
TGCACCTCAAATCCTGTGTTCAGTTTTGGACTCCTCACTATAAGGACATTGAGGTGCTGGAGCATGTCCAGAGAAGGGCAACAAAGCTGGTGAAGGGTCTGGAGAACAAGCTTATGAGGAGCGGCTGAGAGAGCTGGGATTGTTAAGTTTGGAGAAAAGGAGACTTAGGGAAGACCTTATCACTCTCTACAACTATCTGAAAGGAGGTTGTAGCGAGGTGGGGGTCGGTCTGTTCTCCCTGGTAGCTAGTGATAGAATAAGGGGAAATGACCTCAAGTTGCACCAGGGGAGGTTTAGGTTGGATATTAGGAGGAAATACTTTACTGAAAGAGTTGTCAAGCACTGGAACAGGCTGCTCAGGGAGGTGGTTGAGTGTCCTTGGAGGTGTTCAGAAAGCATGTGGATGTGGCACTTAATGACATGGTCTAGTGGCGGAATTAGTAGGGCTGGATCGATGATTGGACTTGATGAACTTTGAGTTTTCCATCCACATAATGGTTGCTTGGAAGACAAACGTCATAACCATGAACGTTCCCACTTCCTCCTACTTTCCCTGAGCTTTTACTGCTGAGCATGTTATATGATATGGAATATCCCTTTGGTCAGTTAGTTTCAGCTGTCTTGGCTATGTTCCCTCCCAACCTTTTGCCCACCTCCTGCGTACTGACTTTTTGGGAGGAAGAGAGAGAGAAAGCATCAGCACTGTGCAAGCCCAGTTCAGCAGTAGCCAAAACATTGGTGTGTTATCAACACTGTTTTAGATACAAATGTAAAGCACAGCATCATAACAGGTACTATGAGGAAAGTTAATTCCATCACAGCCAGAGCCAGTACAAAATGCAAGGTCAAACGACTTGCACAGGAGATCTAGTTTTTGGGAATAAAATGGTAGGATGGACATCAGCACATCCCTATAGATGTGATCAACAATATCAATGGCCATGTCCCCACCAGCTCATAAAAAAAGAAACAAAAGATTTCCTAGGCATTGTGGCTTTCTGGAAATAGGCATTCTTGGTTATAATCAGCTTCTGAGCCGTCTCTGTTGAGGGACCTGAAATAACTATTTTGACTGAGGCCCTCAACAGATCAAACAGGCTAGCTCATGAGCTGGTCCAGTAAGCAACAGCTGTGAGAAACATGTTCTACACAGTAGTCAGGAAGTGTGGCCTCACCTGGAGCCTCTGGCATAAAATACCAGGAGAAATCTGAGGTTGACCTCTACGGTTTTGGAGCTAGGGTTACTGAGGATCTGAGGCCCACTACACCCTGATTGGCCTCTGACCCCAGACTAAAGTACAATAGCAAGGCTGCATGATATAGTTAAACAAATGCAAAGCTTACCATAGAAGTGACTGATCTGGCATCTT
>NW_010205499.1:0-3540 GCF_000695765.1 Mesitornis unicolor
ATATAGGATATAAAAATATAAATATAAAAATACTTATGTTGTTGAAAAATGCTACTTCTCTGCACTAGAACGTTCACAAGTTTTCATTAAATTCAGGCAAAAGGATATCCGGTAAAAAAGATTATGAAGAAAGTGAGATAACACGCAATACCCTTGTATAAAATATAGGCTGGTAAACAGGGCTTACCTGGGATGCAGAACAGGCCTTCATGCAGAAGGGAACTAAATCCAACTTTTCTGCATTTCAGGAGAGTGCCTGAATCGCCAGACTACACAGCCAGCTGCTGTCACTCATTCAAAGTCTTTAGTTTTTACAATGTTAGATTAATTTCTGTCCATGGGAGCAGAAGAATGGGTCAATAGCAGAACAATTCAATTCGGATTCCTTCCTCCATTGATTATTTGCGGTACAAAATAGAAGTTATTTGGAAGGAGGAAGCAGAGGCCTAGTGACTAGACTTTCTGACCTCAGACATCCAATTTGAGAGGGTCCTGTCTGTAGGCATCCCACATCCTGACTTCTATAACCTGCAATTCTGGAGACATAAGCTTGCCTTAGACTTTTCACAACTAGATTTCTAGAGCAGTTACTTTATACCCCTTCAATGGAAAAATTACGCGAAGTCTCAAAACTATTTGTGATATCCACATTCACCATTTCATTTGAGGATCCAGTTCTATCAATAGTGTCATGAAACCTCCAAAAGTATTTCATAGGTACTAAACTATAATATCAACCTACAAACACATTCTCATTGTGCTCTCAGAATCTCACAGAATTCACTGGATTTGTACTTTGATGTGGAGATGAGAGGAAAGCCTTTAAGAGATCTAACCTTTGTTGAGATGAAATCTACATTCGGTACTAAAATAAGATGCTATTGCCTAAAGGAAGTGGAATTCACTTCCAGATAAACACATTTTAAAGTTCTAAATGTGCTTTTACCCAAAACAATGCAAAAAGCATTTCAGTCTCTTTCCATTTCTATAATGAAAGATTATATTGTTTGGCACATCAGAGGAAAATCTCATAAACATATTCCTTTTCTGTCTTATTCCTTTGATTATTTTTTTCCCTAAAAAGCACCCAATTACTTAGTCCTCATTTTATTCATGGCTTTAATAATTTTTAAAAGCATTTAGAAAAACTAAAACAACCAAGCAAATCATGAAACACAAATAAGCCCATCTCTGACAAATGTGAACTAGAATGAGACTGGAAAAGAATCCTTGTTTCTAAAGCACAGATTATTATGGAGATTTTGTTGTTGTTGTTGTTATTTGTTTATTAAAGGCCTGATAGATGAAAACTTTGTGTGCTGCCTTTGGCTAGAGAAAGAAAAATGAAATAAAAATATTAATAAAAATTCAATAAATAATCTCCCTCTTGAAACTTCTGTTTTGAAGCAGTGAAAGCAAGTTGTGGCATGGCTGCCCTTTTCTTTTGTGCCTCAGAACAGATCCTGAGAAAACAGAGTAACCTTTAGTTCAGTATCAATTATACCTAAAAGGATGCAGACAACTCAAATGGGAATGGGATAAAAACAGAGACCTTTGCTGGGCATTTTCTTTTCGCAATGCCCAACTTTCAGATGCTGTATAAGACCTGAGATGTGATGACTTTGAGGAGCGTCAGCTCCAAGGCAAGAGGACATCAAGGACGTACTGACCAGTAACTGGCCTCAAACCACCAGAGGTGCCACCGAGCAAAATAATTTGCCGTAGAAACAGGAATTTGGGCAGTTGACCTTAGACCTGTGAGGACCAACACCACGGATCAAAACTTACTTCCTGGTAGCAGCAAGCAGCATGCTCTCTGGGATAACCAATTCACTGATAACAGTTAAGGTCACTAAAAGCCAAATAGCCTAATCTGCAGCCATCATTGTGTTGTAATCTCAGTATTTTCTTCTCAAATTATTTATGTGTGCCCACGTTACTTACAAAAGAAACCAGACTCAACAGTTCTGATAAGAGGTAGTTTGCTGGGAAATAGATCAGTGCCAAAATATTTCTGTCATTTGTATTAAGATTCCAGCTTTTGCAGAAGTGGTGAAGAAGAAGTGGAATTACGTTTCTCTTTCTGAGATGAATGATTTTGAACAACATTGAGTTGCATAAATCCATTTACTAAAACTGTATTTTTCTTTCATATAGTAAAGGACATTGTTACATGGCATGAAAGCAGGCATTGCTAAAATTAGGCATCATTATAATTATAGCTAAAAATACAATCCTATCACCCAAACTTAAGTTTAACATGTTCCTAAAAACTCCCTACTTAGTGTGAAATATTGTGACCTTCCATTTATCAGTGGTGCCGTAACAGTTGTTCTGTGCTGTGTAAGAAATATTACTACATGTCTCCATGTAACTCAGCTCACACCAATCTAAATATTTGATACAATATTTTACAGTTCCAGGTTTAACATTAGTTTTAAATTCCCTAAACTAATAACTGATCTTTAAAACTCAGAAAACAAAACAGTTACCCATGCAGAAAACATCTTAAGAGCTCTCCGTAGTTGGGAATAAAGCTTTATGAAGTACAACTGTTTTGACACGATAAATGTACTTACCATAACACCTATGGGCTTACACTATTACTACTCTCTTGAACAATTCCCTAAGTGGAAATATATAATTTAACACACCAAGGTCTCTCAAAATACACTGTCTTACAAGTTCGTAAGTGTCTAACAGCTCTAGTTAAGTTCTTAGTGGGAAGCACCTCTGTCTGTCTTTAACGACAACAGTGCAATTGAATTTAGAAGGTTTGTTAAGTAGTTTATTCAACTGCACTAAAGACAAAAACCCTAATGTCCGGAAAATTCTGTTACTGACTTCCATACATCAGCACCCTCAACAAACCAGGCAGAAAGGCTTGGTGGGGAATGGTGGGGAAGACTGAACAATTTCCAAACAAGTTTCAGTTGAATCCCTTCAGTTTGCATATTATCTCCAGTAACATATCAGAAAAGTTTGCCTGATCAAAGTGTTGATTAAAGACATGTCGAAGAAAAATATATTCAGGCTGAGAATTTTCTCAAAATAATATGAATTTTCATTGACGTACTTGTTGGTTAGATATTATAGAAGTTATTTTGTAAGAAAAATTGGAAAATCTGCCATTCAGGAAAAATTCAAGTCATCAAATAGCCTAGATGGTACTGTACTGAATTCAAAAGCAAAATATTTCTTGGTTGTTAATAATCTCCCTTGTTACAGTCAAAAGAATCCACAGCTGCCTTATGAAAGCAGAAATGTTCTGTGTGGATGTCATGAATTCATGTTCACTGACAGCCTGAAATTTCCCCGGTAACTTCACTCAGCTTTGACTCAGGTTCTAAACAAGCATTGCCATGGTGGAGTATGTTCTTCAGAGTGGCATGACACCCCTCTCTGCTGTTGCCTCTAATGGTTCAACCTTGACCAGGGACAAGGTAAAACAGTATCTGAAAAAAAACTAAGGGGATTCATAAGAAAGAATCATATATATATATATACACACACACACACATATATATATGCACTCTTTCA
>NW_010205499.1:3571-27077 GCF_000695765.1 Mesitornis unicolor
TGAGTCTTGTGCACTAATGAACAAAGTTTCTTTCTGTTTGAACATGCAAGGGAAAGGAATTATTCATGTATTCTGCACATTTTCTCAGGCATTTTACATTTCTGTCTCTAGCTCCCCTAAAATGCAAACAATGAAGATATCCCACTACTTTTTTCAATCCTGGCACTTTGTAATATTGCTGTAGGATTATATTGTTCTGTTGACATATGTGTAGATATGGAAATTCAAGTACACTCTAAAAGCAGTGGGAGAGGGAAGATGCTTCGCATGGATAAGTCAGAGAACAAGTGTTTTTCATGGTTAAAATAAAACTTATTCCACGACTCTGTATTACTTTCTTATTTCAACATATTGTGACCCAACTACAGAATGAGAAGCGAGATCCAGAATATAAACAAGTTTTAGGCATGAGTATTTCTTTTGCTTCCCTTGCAACAGGAAAGTTGCCATGGTGGAGAAAGACCTTTAAAGAGAAAAAAAAAACCCCAACCTAACAATTCACTGTGCAAAGCTTGTGAAACATAACCTACACCCTACCACACTGCAGGTGAGGTTTATCAGCCCAATCTGACAAACATTGAAAACAGAGGGGTAACTGCTCCTGTCCTTTGTGCTACACACACAGGGAGCCTTCAGAGCCTGCAGTCATCTGCATCTCACAGGAGCTGTTACTAATTATTCATTATTAATAATTTCCCTTTAGGGAACCCAGGATCAAAGACTGGACCAAATATCATTCCCGTATATGATGGACTGCAGGGCTCACCCCAGCCCTTCACACTTCAAAGCAGCTGTGGGATGAGGAAGGCTAACTTTGGGCCAGCAGCACAAGGGCTACAGAGCCACAAGGCTTTGTCATTGCCTCCTTCTGTCTTCCCCCCATTTTGCCAGCCCTCATTAAGCAGTGCTGTGGATGATGAGGGATCCTGAGCCACCTGGATTGCAGCATCAAGTTAGATTTTAGCTGTTTTGGGAGGAGAGAGAGGGAACTTTTACTTTACTGTCAGATGCATCGTTGGGGAACCTTTGTCCTCTTTCCTTGCCTTCCATCCAGATCTCCAAACACCATCCACCACGTGTAGTGTTAGGACTACCCTAGTACCACCTTGTGTTATCAGTCCATGCTGTTGTAGTGCACTTTGTAATCACTGTCAAAAACCAGCTGAGCATGGGGGGCTGGCTGTGTCAGAACGACATTGTCCCCCCTTCCTCCCCTTCCCACAGAAAAGTCACTTGGGCTCAGCTAACAGCTTGGAAGAGGGACCTCCTTCACGCAGGGCAGATCATGGAAGTACTCTTGTCTTGAATGAGCAAGTCCAGTTCTCAGAGGTGTTAAGTTAACACATATGCAGCCTGGTTAAACCACACACTTAAATCTTGTCTTTCTTCACTGTCTGCAACAAGGCTTTTGTCTTTGAAACTACTAAGAGAAGTTGACCTTTTGTGCTTGCATGCATTTCCTCTGAGTTTTTAGACTCATCATCCTGCTGTGTCACTGCTTTCCTGAGGATGACTATGGTCTATAAATAGCCAAGCTCAAAATATCTTTCTGATCTATTTGACAATTTATCTTTGTTGATTATATGAGAGGACAGTAACTTGTAAATTTTCTCCTCCTCAAAACTTAGCCGAGTTGAAAGTACTGATCTGTGGTGTTCAATGATTTCTAAAGAAGCCCTGATTTAAAGACTAGGATAACTGCAAAATTTGGAAACATCTGGTACTAACCTAATACCTACTCCAATCTAGAAAGACTGATTAAACACTGCAGCAACAGGTGGTGCAAACACTAGTAAGTCAATTTTAATAAGAGAGGTCAACACCTTCAACTCCTCATTTTTCCTTCCATAAGTACTAATAAATTCCTCTCAACAGGTGTGCTCTAGGATGTATAATTACATTGTTCACAAGCAAAGGTCTAGTAGTTCTATGTTAAAGTTACCTTTTAAAAGAAAAGGAAAAAAACTTCCAAAGTTTGAAATGTCACCCCTGACTTCCTCTGCTATTCTCTTCTTATGTATATTTTTCTTGTTGTGACTGTCTATGGGTATCAAACTAGAAGAGGTATCACACACTGCTCAGTGCTTCTCCAGGAAAAGAAGTCTTTTCTGGATTTACTACACATTCTTGTCTGGCATGTTCTAAACCTCAGTCTTAACCAGCACAAAAGTTCAATTCCTTCTTGCATTCAATGGATACCTATCCTTACTCCTACAAGAAAGCTCTATTTTATTGCTGGTGGCTCTCAGAAGTGCATCAGTTTCCACTGCACCTGATTAAATGACTACTCATGGAGGGGAATACATAAAGTCCAGGACAAGGGAAAGAAAAACCACAGAACAGGTCTGACTCTGTGGTCTGCCAGGGCTCTCCCTTCAGAGTAGACAACCTGTATTTCCCTTTCAGGTTGTTTAAGTACTTGATATGCTGCATGTTTAATTTTTATTTCTAGATTCTTTGTTTGGCATTCCTAATGTCCCCTGTAACACAATGTAATGCTGGGACAAACTTTTCTTGGCACTTGAACTGAAAATGACACTTCAGTGTTCTGGTTTGAGCACAACCCAGGTGGAAGATGATAGAGATAATCTAAAGAAAGCACAGTCTTCAGGACAAAAAGTATGTTGCTTAACTAAATGCTTGCTATGCCTTTTACTGTCTTCAAGGGCTTTCCATTGCCTGCTACATGGCTCTTTTGCAGAAATCCCAAGGGGTTATTTATTGTGGAAATAAGAAGTAACAAAGCAAAGCCTATCAAGGGAGTGTTAAATATAACAATCCAAAAAAAAGAAAACAGCAGTCTCTAAATCAATAACAGAAAGCTTTGTCCTCCACAGCACTCTGTAGGGGTTGGAAGGTCCAGTACAGAAGCAAATAAGCTAACAGTTATTATTCTGCAGGGACAGGAGTCTGAATAATCTCTTATTCCAGTTGTTTGGCAGCACTGAGCTGATTACAGCTGAGGAGCGGTTCTGCAAGCTGAGGAAACTATAACAAAACCAGGCGTATTTACTGCAAACCATGAGACCACACAGAAAATTTGGGCTCCCCAAGGGTCTGTTGGATGAGGACAGGGCAGCCTGAGCCAGTCACAGTCCAGGGAGAGGAGGGAACCCGTGAGCTACACAGCAACAGGGATGCGCCAGGAACGGGCAGCCTCTCACAGAGAGGAGCATAACACAACTTTCCACATATTGCTGTGACACACTTCCAGCCAAAGTACAGAAGAAGCCTTCTTCTTGGCATTACAATCCACCAACAGAAGGAAAAATAGGCTTGGTCTCCTGCCTCCCATGGAGGCCTCATTTGTACAGCAGTGCCAAGCAACGCGGCGCACACTGCACACATTAGCGTGGGGTCTGCAGCCACCTTTGTCCGCCTTCCTCTCTGAAAATATCTAACTGCATAACTACCCAGTGAATTCCTCAGCCTGCGCTGCTATCTGCAGCCCCAGGCATGCCCAATCTCTCCTCCAAACCACAAGCACTGTTATTAACCAAAACCTATGCCAAGGCATCTTACACATGATGCCCTAGAATCAGAGCTTCACCCTAAGAGTTCAGGATCAAGTTGGATTGCTTGGGTTAAACTGTGTGCGCTTCAAACCATTCAAAAAGTGATGTTCCAGTCCTCGAACTCAGAAACACCAAAAAGTCTCTGTAGAAGTTTCTCTGAATTCAGTCCTGCATTCTTCAAGCACAGCTGGATATCTGCTTTTTGACCAGGAAGCCTTTTTAGTTCTAAGAGCCTTTTAATAACTACTTGCTGTAGAACTACACAGCTCTTCGTTTATTTATTAATTATGAAAAATTAGAGAGGGTGCTCCCAGCAGAAAGAGCTTTTGGTTTTTTCAGGATGGATATTTTAAGAACATTCACATTTATATAAGACCCACTGAGTAATCCTCATTCAATCCCTTTTCACCCAAAGCTTGAGGCTGTTTGTGTCTGTGTAGGCACGATTAGAAGGACAACATAAAACAAAACACAAGACAATTCGAATTCAAGAAAAAAATTATATATAGGTATAGATATTCCCACCTAGTAATCAGTTACACTAAAATCCACCTAGTAAAATGAAAATATAAGGTTTAATAAAAGTCTGATTAGCATTTCTTTTTCCTAATTCCTATATACCGCTTGTGGCCTCAAGGAAACATACGGCTTTTGCTCCATTTTAATTACATGGATTTAAGAAAGCTATTATTAAAACAGAAGCGGCGTGTTTTTTCAGCTATACTGATATAACAGTGTTAGTATTGATTTAGCTTACTCCTTTGAGTTGAAGTTACGAATTATTTGCCTCCTCATCTACACTTCCTTATAAGACAGAAGCGAAAATAAAACCAGACCAAAAAGCTCCGCACAATTCTATACATAACTTGGACATTGCAACAAGGATTTTTTCTTTGTATCTTATGGCCAGAAGGAAGGGGAGAGGAGAGGGACATAAAGGATTAGCATAGGTAGATAAAAATCACTTCACTAGCAGGAAAAGAAATCCTTTCCTGGATTCTCATCAGTGACTTTACAGCAGTAAGACTTAGTAGCAGAAACATTTACAAGAAACACATCCTTTTTCTTAAGAATATGTGGTCAGCCAGGCCATAGGAGCTGTCAGCATGACACAATAGCTGATGAAATAGCAAAAGACAAGTAGATTAATTTACACAATTCATGTCACACTGATCTGCAGGTGCCAGAAGCTTTTATGGTTCTAAGAAGGAATTTAGACCAAATTAATGGAAGAAAAATTAACAAAGTGCCATTAAAGACAAAGATAAAGCTTCTAGCTCAGCAGATCTCTGAAGGCTATGAGGAAAAGAAAAGGTCCACTTTAGAGGAAGCTTTTAGGAAGTAGTGTGTTTGTTTTCAGAGAGATGAAGTTTTGATCATAAATACATGATATGGGATCTGAAGCATTTACCCATTGATATCAATGAGGTTCCTTTCACCATTTAATATTTAAATTCAGCCTGAGATGTAATTGCACACTTCACCATATTGCTCACCAAACATCTGAAAGCTACGTGCCTTTCACGAGACTGTAAAGGTGTAAAGAGAAGCCAAATATTTTTTTTACATGTAAATATCTAAACCAAAAGAAAAGACAGGGTGGAGTCCATCTCTCTAACTATTGTCAAATCCTAACTGGTTAAGGTCAGCGGATCTGCAAAATCCCTCAGGAGAGATTCAACTCCATTACTTAGGTGTTCAATCTCAGATAGCCATGTAGGCTCTCTTTATAGTCAACGGAGGGAGCAAGGCAACCTCAGAAGGAGCTTGTACTGAAAGGAAGCTGAAAAGATCAGGAGCTGAAAGTATGAGTTCATTGATCTCATGAGTGTTTAAATGACTGTTTCAGTTAAAGTTATAACTTCTCGACAACAAGAATGTGGTGAACAGATCCTGCGTGTCTCCTTTCATGTTTAGTGCATTTCAATATCGTTAGGGAAGGGCTGACTGCAGGTACTGCTGCAGGATCTGACCCAACTCTCAGTGACACCGTTGAGGTCTTTAGAAAGCGCTGGGTGAGACTCAGGCTGAGGTAGAGTCCATGCCTGAGTGCCTGCAGCTCCCTAATGTAAAAAGAAAATCATAGACATTATTCCTTATGAGAGTGATACAGCCTCTTACAAACTGAAAAGCCAATGCACATTTCTAATGCAGTCTCAAAAGCAGATCATTATGTATATCATTTTGTATAAACATAGTCATCAAGGGAATTTGGAATAGATTTATACCAACATTTTAATAAGTTTCATAAGAAAGAGGTTCATCAAATAAAAATAATGAATGATGGAATTAAAGAACCACTGAAAATTGCTAATGTGTTTAATCATCTCAACAACTATATTTATATATGACAAATTTGGATGATATAGTGGGTGTAATTCCATTTCAAGTCTCTGAGCAGGGATTGCATTTCAAGATACTCAACAAAAGCAAAGCCAGAGCTTGCCTCATCTGCAGGCAGATAGAAAGCAGGACTCTGTGACTATTTGTGTGAGGCTAATCAAAAGCCTCTCTGGCATCCAGATATTCAGTTAATCAACCAGCAAAAGTCATGTGTAAGCCAAAGGAAAAATAATGAGCCCAAGGCGACGTAGAAAATAAAGAGAACGCACAAAAAAGCTGCAAGGTGTAATAAACCTTGACATTTTTCTGTGACCTAGAACCACACCTCAATGCCCTGCCCATTAAGCTGGTCACTTAGCTGTGCTAACGGCTGCCAAATCAACAGCACATACACCAGGGAGGCAGGTATATATGGTTAACTCAATCTGTGCTGTAATTCTGAAAAGCCTCTGTTCAGTTGCCTCACAGCACTGAGGGTTTCAAAGGACAAAACTAAGATCATAAGTTCTGACCTTTGTGCTTACCCCACGGTTGTCATTCTTTTTTCATTTGCTTTGACTCACAATATCTCATCTCTCCATCTTAAGCAGGACTGCTCTACCTCGGAAAGCAACACAGAAGATGCCAGGGAAAGCACACAGGAGAGGCCGTTACTGGGAGCATTACCTTGCACATCAGCACTAGCCCCATCTCTCAGTCCCCAGGCCTGTGTGAGGACAACTCGCACCATCTCCCTAAAAATAACTCGCCCAAGTGCAATTGCTGTATCTGTTCAGACAGAAACACATCTGCAGACACAGCAGCCCAGTTGGACTGCTAAAACCCTGGTTTGGCAACCATGCACGAACGCTTCCAACAGGATAAGATTTCCAGAAGTAAAACTATGACATTCCTAGGGAAACATGGTCTTTCTGGGAGACTCTACCCTAAGACCTCCATCCCTTTTTCAGGCGATGGTCGCCTCTCGCCCTGTCCCACCCCCAAGCTAATGTCACTCCCCACTGTAAGCAGCTCACCCTCACACCCAGCTGCAGGGGGAGAGCAACCGGTTCCTGAACCTCCGACTACAGTTTTGCCTCAAAAAGGGAGCTGGGGTGAGCAAAGGTAAGAAAAATCTGCAAATAGAAATCTTAAACAGAGAGCCTGGATGTGTCAAAGGCAACGAGGCTGTGTGATGGCCCTATTTATAACTGACCATATGGCAATTGATTTCCTGTTGCTCACACAGGGCGTCTCCGTGACTCCAGCCTCTGCGTTTCTTCCCACCTTGCTCTTCTGCCAGGTTTATTTATACTTTTCCCCAGCTCTGAAGGCAAATCAAGTTAATTGGCTATTACACAAGATTAAGCAAAAGAGCTGAAAAAAGAAAAATCAAGAAAAAGAGAAAGTATAATGCTCTGATTCACTGTGCATCACTCTCCACGGGAGCTGTGAAACAATAGGATATTTATTGCTGCACAAAGCAAGGAAGGCTCTGTGTTGTCTGCTATATACGTGGAACAGAACAACAGTGCAGGTTTATACTTGTGTGACTATTCAAACGCTCATTCTTACCCAAAGTTTCACATCACTTTCCATTAAAACTAACATCTCAATTTCAGACACACTTAGCACCTCCAAAACTAAAGAAGCATCTTAAACGCCTGACAATTTTGCAAGTGCGTGATGAAAGAAATAACAAATTAAATTATTTTTTTATTGAACACTGTACAATATTAGTCCATTTGGAATAGAGATAAGGAATTAAAGAGCCAAAAAGGCCTTTCCAGTCAATGATCTAAGATGAAGAGATGCCTGGGGGAAAGAGACAAATTTGGAGTGTAGGAAATGAAAAACAATTAGAAGAATTAAAATAATTGTATTTTCCATGAGGGGAAAATAGAGATATGGGATAAATTACTAAGATGGGTTTCTAGAACAAGCAGTGCAGCATTCAAAATGGTAATAATGGTGTTTCAAGTAGAGCTATGAGAAAACCTGCTTAGTGAGCGTAAGCCGAACTTAAAAGAAAAAAAAATTTAATCACAAATTTGGTGAACCTAAGGAGAGGTTAATTAAGGCTGGCAGAAACAAAGAGGGTAAGGGCAAGGCCTACTGCAGCAGTTCCCTCCACCTTCTCAAAGCTCCAGCAACTGGAAACAAAAAGACTGCAGAGAGGGAGGTAATGAGTGCAAGAAGGGGAGAAGGAAACGTTACCGTGTTCCTTTGTCCTACACTTAACCCATCTCCCAACAAGACTAAGTGATGCAATCTGCACAGGGCATCTGTGGATGCAAACATTTTTATGAGCTACAATTCCTTGCAAAATGTGGTGTTGATCTGCTAATTAGTAAGACGATAAACATTCCTGACAGGTGAAATATATTGTTATATTGTTAATTGAGTTGCAGAGAATAGATGGGATGAGGTAGTATATTCTCTTTCTCTCTAGGGCTGGAGTTCAATCTTTTTGTTTTTTGCTTCCCTAAACACTAAAAATAGGCTGAGAATCAAAGAACAGCATCCTACAGTGTAGGGTTCCTAATGCTTAAACTGGTTTCCTTCAAAACTCCAATCCATTTACCTGCAGATCAAAAGTATATGATACTCTTGTCTTTTAATAATAAGCAATGTAAACCCTTAGAGGAAATTGGAGGAAAAAAAAAGAAAAAGGAAAATTCAGGAGAATGATCCATCACTGTCTAATGCAGGCTGCCTTCTATGAAAGTACTCCGGTTTGCCCGCTTTAAAACCTGGGATGTGTGGCAGATGCACCCACCCCACTAAAGACCTGAGAAAGAAAGACCTGGGAAAGACCTGAGAAAGACCCAACAAAGACAGTGCTAAAGCTTCTGGCCCTGGCAGCACCAGGACTGCACCCCCCTCACCGCTCCTGTCTGGTCCACACAGTGGGGGTCAAAGGGGGGAAAGTTGGGGTCCTCAGCCAACAGGGGCTGACACGACCATGGATTGACCACAGAGCAGATTCGACCAGGGTATCAGTGGGGCCCTGGACCCATTTGAGTTGGTCCTCCTCGGGTCTGCAGTCAGGGACTGCTCCCCTCGAGTTGGGACGCCACTTAAGGAAACTTCTCAAGATTGAGAGCCCTCCTTTTTTAGGTGAGTGCATATTTTGAATCATTTGGCCTAGACTTAAGAATTCTTAACTCAGCTGTGTCTGGCAACATTCCCAACCAGCATATCGAACCTGTATTTGTTGAATGTCAGTGGAATGTTGTTTTGGTGAGTGAAGTTTTGTCTGCTTAGTTTAAGTTGCAGATTAAAGCTTGTTTGGGTTCATTATTTGTGTGCGTGTAGCCTTTTTGGTGCAATTCTATCACGGGATGCTGTACTATTGCATAGATAATAGCAGACCTCATCCAGGTACCAAGTGCTCAACTCTTTGTCTAACAATCCAAAATATTACCTACAGCTGCATTACTTACAGCAAGAGCCAAGACTCAGTCTTGGAGTCAGAATAGCCCAGATCCCCATGCTTGGTAGTACTAAATACTTTTAGCTGACAATGGCTATGTCTAAACTACTGAATGTCAAAACACATCAAAATCGCACCTGTAAACTGCATCAGTTTGTGCTAGGAGCCCAGGCTTACCACTGTACTTGTTTTAGGGGAGCGCTATTTTGGGCTGGCGCCTGCAGACTCCAGAGGAGCACCAACAGCAGAGGAGCACCAGCACAACCAGCCTTTCCCCTGGCACAGGCTGCAAGGGACCCCTGTTTGGCATCATCCTTACGTTTCACTCTCCTTATGTTACTGCAAATTTCTTTATCACTTACTTATTAGTCTTTCACAGTGAGCCCATTATTACCCAAATTAAGAGAGAGATCAGAGGAGTTAATTAGCTGATAGCTCGTTCACCACTGCTTCAGTATTGTCAGCTGCCTGACTTCAGTTTATTTGATTCACCACTTCACGATGGCAGCATTTGTACCTACTTTGAAAACTGTATTTGTAAAGCCCCACATCAGAAAACACAAAAATAGCAAGGGAATGATACAGTACTTACTTATACTTCAGGATTTTAAAGCCACTTTTATAATTTTGCGAGAACTGTTTCCTTTTTCTCCTACTGATTTAGCAAAAAATAACAGCATGAAGTGTCTTGATCCACAGCAGTAAAGCAGAAGTTATAAACAGAAAGCTCCGATGTCCTTTTCCAGTGTTAAGATTAATTGCATTTTCATAAGGATTTTTAGGCTTCGTTCACCCTATATACCCCTTTGCCTTACCTCCTCATCCTGGGAGTTTTAATAAATGTCTCATTCTTACTAATTCAGCCCTGCCAGCTTGCTTTTGGTACATAATATTTCAACATTTAATGCAGTATAAGAGAGTCTGCACTAACCAGTTTGATTAGTCATAACCTCATCTTTGCTTACCATGCCTTTTTTTCATTTTTTCAGAGTCATCTGGAATGTATTCCCTGCTCTGGTTCATGCTGTGTTACTTTGTGTTGGAAATCCCGAACAAGACATACTCTATTTGTAAAATAGTGGAACAGCCTAGCGTTAACCAAGTGCTGCAAGCAGCGAGCTTTACACTTCATCTGAACTTTACCAACAGCTTTAAAGCCAGCCGCACTAACTCCCTGACCAACAGAGTTCCTTGCAGTAAAACGTACCTCCAAGAGCACAGAGCCGCTCCAGCAGCACACACAGGGTCACACCAGGAGAAGCTCCACTGCTCTGTCATCTTCCAGATCTTCACTGCCGCATCACCTACAAACTTACACCTCACGTGTTCTCTCACATCTCCCCAAGATGTGCTCCGTAGGATTTCCTTCCTCCTCAAGTTCTCCATACCTTCTTCAGACCACTCGGGGTTTTGTGGTGAACTTTTGTCTTCCTAAGGAAAGTCTTGGGTCGTTGTAGGCTCACCTGCGAATTTCAACAAAACATTAGGTGCTCATTTTTCCCAGTCCTTACTGAAGATGACCACACAATGTTGATCCCTGTAGGGTGCTATTAGCACCATGTTACTCATTCTAACACCCTGAAAAATAAAGATCTAAAAATGTTGTGTTATAGAAAGAAAAAGCCACATACGTTTATACTGGTCAGTCCCTCCATTCTGCATTTCAAGGTTTCTGAAAAAAGGCTGCAAGGAGCTCACAAGTTTATTGCATTTGTCAGATGGCCAAGTGCCACCTCCCTAAAATAGTTTCACCTGTTTTAATTGCTTATTAATTAAGTCAACCTGCCTTCAGTTGAAGATTTTTTATTGTAATTAAAGATAGGCATGGTTACTTAATGCTAAAAAAAACCCCCAACATGTTATTAAGCTACCAGCTTCATTTACAGAATGTGCTGTCTCCTCAGTTGTAATAAACCAGAGAGATTTGATCATAATTAACCCAAAAAGACTATTCATAGAAAAGTGCCCAGTTGTGATCAGATTAAAGTAGTCTAAAATCCTAGGGCCAAATTAAAATATCTTGTGAAGTGCCCAGCGAGTTAATACAGTTTTCCTCTCTCTCCCTACATGTCACTCTTCTTTGTATCCCAACATACTCCATTTTAAGTTACTATTAATTTGGTTTTTTCACCTCCAAAAGATAAAAACATCACTGAATAATATATTTACATACTAAAAGCTCTAAACACAGACTTTTTCAAAATGTCTGGGAACTGACTGTAATTTTTGTATAGCCATTGTTAGGTGTAGACTACAAATCTTTGCACATTGAATTGCAAGCTGACTTTTAGTCCATATCCCACTGAAATTGAGGGGGGGTTAATTGTGAGTCAGTTATGATGAAGCTTGGCCCCAGAGAAGTAAAGAATAAGGATGAAATCCTCGTTTCACTGAAGTTAATGGCGAGGCTCTTCTTCACTTCAGTTGGTTCAGGATTTCACCCTAGGTCATATGGCAGAATTTTAGCCTCTGTTTGAGGAGAAAATGAATTAACTGTCACATGCCAGACAGATGAACATAAAGCAAATTAATCTGCAACCAGAAAACAAGCCACAGGGAACATCACCATCACACACAGCTCCATACATCACGAGACCTTCTGTTCAGTGTGAAAGCTATGAAGGTGCCTCTTTCTCCCTCCAATTCCGCAGTCTAGAAGCCTCCTTTGAACCAGCTTCAGGAGACGCCTCTGCTGCCAAATCCTTTTCCACGAAGGAAGTCCAACTGCAACATCCTCCTGATTCTTGATTAATTAGCAGGCTGTCCTGCATACTCGCTCTATGTATTACATGGAGAAGTGGGCTCTGGCTCAGGTTCAACTCAAAGTGAAGGAAGCTGAGTGAAAAATTCTCACCAGTAATAAAAACAGTTGGGGTAATGGAGCTTTTCAGAAAAGGAAAACATTTCATTTTCACTTTACATTTTTCTTCAAAACAGATGGATGTCTTGAATGTGAATAAATACTAGAATGGGTTGAAAAATGAGCAGATTTTACTAAGAAACTTGAAAAAAAAAAGTTTTGCACTATTCAAACTTTGAAAAAATGAAGTCCAGGATTTTTCAGTCCACTTCAGACGGCATTGCAAAAGGGTTTTAAAGAGCTAGCTCACATATCTCTGAACAGTCTGTCCTGCAATACTATAAATCAGAAACTATTTCCAGTACTGTTAACAAAGATGAAAATCACACTAAACCTGTATGCCGCTCCAGTAAGGCAATAAACTTCTAAGGGCAGGGTGAATGCCACAGAATTAACTCTTATTTATGGGCCTTCTAAATGTGAAAACTAGAGTTGGACAACTGGCCATAAAGTATCAGTGAAATGTACTAATCAGCAGCATGTGGCAAGGCTGCAGAGCAGGCAGCGCTTTATTTTGCTTGTTTTTCACATGTCTTTTTACTCTTTCCTTTCCATGTGTATCAAAACTTGATCTATACAAAGCATTATTTAAATAGATCAACTTCTGATCTCTCTCTGTTGTCCTTAACATTCCTGCAAACTAAGGAAAATAAATGTGGAACCAGGGAGATTATTATGACAACTCCCACACTCCATTAAATTCTCTCAGGAAAACATAAAGTGTGATACGTCAAACTGACTGAAGAAAATGGCCTAAAACCAGAAGGTGACTAAGAGTAAATGGCACAGCAAAGAGGCTGGGGGTGAAACCCACCAGCATTTACAGGACAGCCCACCCTGCACAGCGTCGGGGAAAGGTGCGCGGTTACGCATTGCTGGTTCACCAGAGGCTTCAGCCCCTGCGGCGAGAGCAGAAGGCACGAGGAGGCTTTGATCAGTAGGAACCTGCCTTGCCCACACCGTGACCACTGCTCTTTGGCAGCGGATGTGGAGCAGGACCCAGCTCCAGCTCTTTATCCTCGCTGTGACCTCCCTGCCTCTGGAGGACCCTTCACGAGGGGCTGTAATCAGAAGCCAGATCCTTTGCACATCTCAGGCAACAGAAAGGGATCAAAAGTGGGGCAGGAGATCTGGCTGTGGGCAATTGTTCACGCTTAACATGTCCTTTTTACTCTTGCTTTCTTGCTTTCTTGCTTGCTTTAACAATGGCAGGACTTTTAGGACCAGAGACACATCCAAATAGTGTCAGAAAAAGGAAAGGTTTTGATTACAGTTAGCTATCTGGCACTATCTATTTAGAAATGTCTGAACAAATAACTCCGATGTCAGATGCTCTAGTTCTGGCAGAGTAAAGAAATACGATTAGATCTGGCTGCCCAGATGTCCCAACGTTGAGAATAATATTTTTAAGCACGAACTCATGCACTGCTGCAGTCATGTACTTCAATAGACTTATTTTCTTCTCATAGGCTATAAATTGTAATAAAATTGAACCAGATTAATGGTTATAACTAGTGTCTCTTGTATCACACATTATTTCAATAGAAAACACGGGTCTTTATGGGTAGAGACCTGAGTTTCTCTTCCCCGTGCTAACCTGCAGGCACTGGTCATCGTACCCTTCCAGAACTATCCAGAAATAAGGTCTCCTAGTTTCTATTTCTTTCCACTTCTTTGATGGCACTTTTCCTACTGCCATATGGTGCTTTCTACTTATATTTATATAAAAACACTTTATGTATAAATATATTTTATATATAAATGTATGAACCTATGAGTTTGTTCATATTGTCATTTTCAATGACTTTCTCCTGCTTTCATTCCTTTTCATTTCTAGGACCACTGAGATGGCAGCAGCTCCCATCATCTCGTTCTGGGTCTTTTCCAGTTATTTTTGTGCTGGTAGTTTGTCTCAGGCAAAGCTCTGTGCCCTGGTTGTGGCGGTGCTGTTGCATTTATTAAGTTCCCGATTTTATTTACAGAAGCAAGGACTTGAATATAAGTGACAAAATAGACCATTTCCATTCTTCTGATTGAAAGATAGCCTTATTTGAAAAATCACTTGAGGATATCTGTTTTTATGAACAGTTGTCTATACTTTTTATTCATTAGAAGCAGAGACAGGCTCCAGACATGGAAGCTGGGTGTCTCATCATTACCTAAATCTAGCGCTATTCAGACCGGAGTCTCACCTTTAATACACCCATCAGAAACAAACATCGAGGAAGGAGTTTTGATGGTAAAAAGTTTCAGCCAGCTTGCTTTTCCCTGAAACGAATATGCAAAAGGCTGCTTTTTCTCTTTAAAATTGTTCACAGGCGTCTCATTATTTGCACAGAAGTTTAGATAATTGCACCCACTCACATGATTTCAAAACCTGTTTTTTGTCTGCATGTATAAAAAAGAAGAAAATAAATATTTTAATCTTTTTTTTTCTTAATGTCTAGCGAGCAAGTTCAATTACAGCCTCTCTACTTACAAAAATCATACAAAGGCTTCAAGTCTCAGCATGTTCCAGCAGTAAAGTGCAAACAATCTTGTGGTTACAAAGGCTACTTTGCTGAACCTCATTCCTTCTTCTCTCTCTCCCACCAGCTGAATAAATGAGAGACATATTTAGCAGCTTCAGTAGAAACTATTTTCTCATGCTCCCACTAACAAATCAGGGCAAGAAATGACAGTAAGTCACAGGATAGGAGCAAAGTATGCAGAGAAAGAAGCAAATCAGAATTGATAAAGGGAGGACAAGATAAATAGACGACGAAACCCAAGTCTAAATTCAAGCAGCAGATGAAACCTGAGCAACACACACAGAGCAGACAAAGAGAGGGTTGAGCATCAAAGGAATTAATGCATTACAATCTCTTTAAATCAGATTGTTTTCATTCATTGTCATATTAGTGGAACAGAAAGTAATGGCAATAAGATATTTTCTTTAATTAGCTTTTTTTTCCCATTACTCCAGGTTGTTCATCCAGTACATGGTAACACAGCACAGAGAGAAAAAAGAAAGCGAGCCACGACAGTCTAACCCAGGCACAAGTGATTAGGAAAAATCACTTATCACATGAGGAAAAGTTACTAAAATCTAACAGTGGAGTACTGTATTTATTCTTATGTTTTGGTTCAGGTTCATCTCTAAACAAGATAAAACCTTCACAAAGCTTCTCCCAGATGCAGTTTGTGCCGGTGGCACCTTGCAGCTTCGGGAGGGTGCCCGGGGTCTCCCTGTCCAGCACAGCTCTCACCGAGTCCTGCGGCAACTGCTTCGGGGAGGGCAGTTTCTGGAAGTCATTGGTTAACTTCCCATCAAACAGCTTTACACATTTGCAAGAATAAAAAGTTAGTCAAAACTACCATAGCCCCGCGACAGCCCCTAACAACTGCTCTCCAGATGAATGCTGCTGTTTGGTGTGTGGCCCCAGGAGCCTCCCCAGGCCCTCCCCAGCTGCAGATTGCTTTCTGAAACTTGCACTTTATGATGGCAAGGAAGAAAATCACATCAAACATGTTTTGAATTAGAATGACTACGGATTCTCCCCAAAACAATGTACTTAAAGATATACAGGTCTCGTCCAAAAATGATGCAATTCAGGTTTGATTTCTATGACCTTTACCACAGGCAATAAACTTCAGACAGAAGACAGGGTGAGGTAGACTGTCCTAATTGTTCCACATACCCACAATTAATCTGTAGCCTCACTACCCGGTTTTAATTTGAGGCAGAAGCTACCTCACCACATCAAAGATAGTGATTCACCTCTCCACTAATCAAAATGTGAAGAGCTACTACCAATAGTAATTAGAGAGCTAAGGCCAATCATCATACGATTCAGCATTAATTAAACAATATTATAAAAGTTTTCATTTAGCTCACTGAGCGCACCAGGAATTTAGCCAGAATGGGTATCATAGGTTTTAACTACTTTTCTAGAAATCTTTTGCTCTGTGTAATTAAACCCCCCCCCAGTCCCTCAGTAACCACAAAATCCAACTCCCTTTCATTGTTCTCAGATGAAGAACAGTCAGTATTTGTACTCATTTGGATGATTGCTCCTTTTAATAATAATTAGAAAAAATGGAACGCGGATCAGCTTTGTGCTTTTCAACAATTGCAAACGTTCTTAAAGAAAAGGTGACATAATAGACCATATATACAGATGTTACAAATCAGTCTAGGTACTATTTCCAATTTTGACCTGCCTGTAGCAGGTAAACTGTGGTCCAGCAGTTTTTCATACTGTTGTGAAACAGGGTTAGGTAAAAGAGAGAAAGACCAAATCCTCAGTTTCAATAAACTGACTGAATTCCAGCTTGGGACACAGCACCATATCACAGCACCTTAAAATCTGGTTCTGGAGATGTAAATTTGCATGAGGAGAAGGCAAAAAAACCCTATCAAGCATTCAAAAAGATGTAACAAAACTTTTTCTTTTGAAATAACCCAGCATACTAAAGAAAGAACCCTACGTGATAAAATGAGCCCTTATTTGATCTTTCTTTGCAACCAAAAATTGGCATATAATTTGGGAAAAAATATTATTATAACTGAGACAATGAGACAATGGGAGATGGTGCAAACCAAGAGAGAGAGAACATACTGATTCTGTACGGGGATGCTCATTCCTTTGCTACTCCAAGAATGCCATATAGGCAAGTGGGGTAAGGGATTAATCTGGGATGAAAGTCAGAAGCAAACCTGATGAGATTTCTGCTTGGAGCATCTTCATGTGGACTCAGCCTTGGAGGTGCTGCTGCATGGCATCCTGCTTAGCTGAACAAGCAGAGTACCCTACAAATAACTAGCCAGCTAAGGCAAAACAGTTGTGGGATTAACACGTAAGAACTTCCGCAGACCACATCAGCTGTGTTTCAGACCTAAATTAAGCTGGGTTTGGACCTGTGGCTCCTTTAATAATGCATCGTTTAAATCTGCCAGACACTTTGCTGTAGCTGCAGCTACGGGAATGATAAATGTTTAGCTGTACATGTCCATGCGCAGTCTCTTTTTACAAGCCATTCCTCTCCTCGTACTTCATATGCCTTAAAAGATGGCATAGATGTTATGCGTTGCAGAAGCTGGAAATGGCACTGGTGCTAAAAGGAAGCTTTGCAATAGGGTACGGAGTGACAAGATGTAATGAAACATAAGCTTCCAAGGCAACCTACGTATCACGGTTTGTTTCCTCAGGAAAGAAGAAAGCAGTGACAGTGCTCAGCTTCAAATCAAAATATTTTTTGGCATGCCATGCCGTACAAATTCTGTCGATGTGTAAGAAACAGAAACCTTGGGTAACTGTCAGCAACAGATACAACACATGGTGCATCTGCCCAAGATAACACTTCACAGTGTGTTTGGGGTTTTATCCCCTGTGTCCATTTGTCATTATTGTCCATTCCTAAGTTGGTGGCAGGTTGTTACATAGCATGATGCTATCCCTGCCGTCTCTTTCCTTTCTCCTAGGGTTGTGCACAGTTTTTCCTCATCGTTTTTTAATGGAAAGTCTTTCATCATTTCTGGTAATATAAGCAAATATCTTCCTCACACTGTCTTGTACTATTCATACTGGAACAGTAAGTGCCTTTTATTCAGTGTTGCTTTTTTTGTCACATGGACTGCACAATCTCTCTTGTTTCAGTTCTCCTTCACAGCACCTGAGTCCGGATTTAATTAGAATCTACCTTAGTTTTGCTTTCCGACCATTATCAACAATCATAAAGTATCTCAGTATTTCTTTACATTATCTCTGATCTGTAATCTAAGGTTTCGTTCATACTGACCCAAATGGTTAAGCATGTTAATGGAGACTGATGTTTATAAGACTTGGAACAAAGATACAGTTGGATCCTTTATCAGGAGCTTACTGTCATTTTTGCTCATTAACTAGCAAGGCAATTTTGTTCTGGTGTCCTAGACTGCAAAACAATGAGATTGATGTGTTAATCTAATCCGACCTCCTGTACACTGCCCTGTACAAGACAGTGGCCTTCAACCACATTTTTTAAACCTTATTTGTACAATAAACAACTTTCCAATATACACAAGATATTTAACTTCCATACAATTTGTGAAATACTGACTTGAGCTGCAATTTCAAGTGTCATTTGCAGCACTAGGTTCAGGATCCTAACCCACCAGTTATCTTCTTCTTGTCCACAAGACTCTGCAAGTCAAATTCCCGAAATACGCCCATCACAAACATGAACCAACAGCAGTGGCATCCATGCCCAAAGCATAATGTCACATTTCTGACGCCTGGCTAACAGAATGGCCATAGAAAAGCAAATAATAACACATGTTTACATTTTGTCCTGCTCACAGTCACTGAGCTATGTCTCACAGACTT
Organism: Mesitornis unicolor; assembly: GCF_000695765.1. Taxonomy (NCBI): domain Eukaryota; kingdom Metazoa; phylum Chordata; class Aves; order Mesitornithiformes; family Mesitornithidae; genus Mesitornis; species Mesitornis unicolor. The sequence continues at coordinate 22,052 of NW_010205499.1, forward strand.
CTGAAAACGCCCTGGGAGACCAGAAACCAACCCAAGGCTACACAGCAAATAAACATGGAGACGTGTGATTCTCAGCTCTGCTAGATTATCTGCCCCCATGGAGAGGTATCCAGAGCACATTCCCCATGATTTTCAAAAGTGGCTGCTTATATTTCTGAGTGCCAAAAGGATTCTTGTTTTCTTGGAGCAGCTGAGCGCCTCTTTCTCTACAGTCATGGCGTGTGATTGCAGTGGACAGAGAAGCTCTCATTCCCTTCTCCCTTGAGCTCCTCTAATAAAAAGTGACTGAATTTTACGCTGTTTCAGGCCTGATGTGGTGGTTTGAGAATGCACATGTTAAAAATTAAGAAAACAAATAAAACCATTGCAAAGTTGCTCTTCAGTTTGCTAAACAAAGATTTTTTTAATCGTCATTCGAAGTGGGAGAGAGAAAACCTGAAGAGAAGGTTTATTTATAAAGAAGCTTTGTACTGCATGGATCAACGTTTGCTACGTAAGTAGGTTTTTTCAAAATAAGTCATCCTCCACAACAACCATACAGAAGAGCTAACCCTGCTTTCACAAGATCCCATATGTTTTTTTGTATTCTTTTTGTGTGTATGTTTTATTTCTTGCATCAATGAGTCATAAGATGCAGTCAAGGAATTAATTTGAAGCCTGAAATCTAAAAGGAGAAGAAGCCGATATGCGTAGTTCTGTAGCCTCAGATTCTTGTAACTACATAACATATTTTCTTTCCACAGGAGGTAGTTATGACAAATTAGAAGTCTGAAAATTTTCTGATGGTGTAAAGGCTCCAGCTGTCACTAGGGAGATAGTGATCAGATTTCATAGCTGCATGGTCCCATGGCACCACTAAGAGTTCCATATGGTCATCCAAATGCTTCCACTAAACCCGCAAAAAAAATTCTACCACGGCTTCTGCTTTCAGAAAAATAAAACCTTTCTTTGTAGGAATTTTTCATAAAGTGCCACCGATAAACAACACTTTCTTGATTTGGTTGCCTGAAAAGAACATGATTGTTGGAGTCGTTCTCTTTGTCTCAGGTTCAAGGGGATGGCAATAGCAGCAGTACAGGACACGTGCCTGAGCTCTAACTTCTTAATCTAGCACAACTTACATAACGTGAAGAGGGCTGGTAAGTGGACATGCAATGAATAATTAAGCTGTGTATATGTACATGGTGATAAACAGTAATTTCTTCAAACCACTTCCCTTTTGGTATAAAACCACCTCTGTTAAATTGTTAATGCTATTACTGTGGACAGAGACTCTTTCATTCGTGTCAAAGATGTCAGCATAAGCCCTGCACAATAACAAATGACAAATGCATAATTTATTGATTCTTAAATGGCTATGTCCTTGGATGTATTTCTTATAACTAATTTGCTTGGAGACACATCTGGCTCCTGAAGATAGCATCTGTTTTAAAGAAGGTCAGTGCTATATTTTCCAGTTAAAGGCAGAAGAACATAATCTTTCTTCTGCTATGCTTTTTTGCTCTTTTAGCCTACAAATTCGTCCCTCACTCAATTCCGTCTACTGATTTTTATATCAAATCAAAACTGGAGCAATCTGTCGTGCAGTTTTGAAACAGTGATAAACATGTACGCACACACTGTGCTAACAATGAAAGAACACAAGAAGAGGATGTATAGCTTTCAAGTGACTGCCTACTGTATGAAATGAACTACTTGAAAAGGGAATTAAAATCAATTGCGTTGATATCATTTTTCATTAATACCTCTTTTCTACAAAGGTTACTCAATCTATCTGTTTCAATTAATGGTGTTTGCTTGCCCAAAGTTTGTTTTATTCAGAGGTACTGCTTATGAATGTGAGTCTAAGATCTCCTTGCATAAAATCTGCAAACACTGAATGCTGCAATGTTTATTCTGCTATTAGGCCATGAACCATGACTTCTCCCCCAATTATTCTAGTACATACAAAGCCTGATATTGCACATCTTTGTTATTTCTGCATGATAATTCTGCATAGATTTACTCCATGTGACTTCAACCCATGTATCTTAGCTATTTCATCAAGTTTTCACTGAATTTTAACAGTATTTATTTTTACCCACCTCGTGGCTGGAACAATAAAATATAAACAAGTGCTTAAAATCAGCTTGAAGTTCACATTTAAATAAGCAGACACAAGTACAAATGATTTAGAAACTGCCATTTTAACCCTGTGATGAACAGCTAGGCACCTTTTGCTTTTATATTTCACCTTGCACCATACACAAAATGTTTAATTATTTGAGGATTAATGGAGGTAGTTTATAATTAAGCTGAAGTATGAACTGATGTCATCATCTCAGTATGATGATATACATTTTTATGCCAAGGCACCTGTTGTTTTGGAAGGAAGCAGCTGATATCATTATCTACCCAGCCAGATAGCCTAGTTTCCTGCTGCTTAAAAAATTATCCTAAGGGTTACCTAAGTTGGGGTAATACAGCATTTACTTTTTCATGCCCAGAATGGGAGAGAATGCATAAAATGGCTTTATTCTCAGCCAACGGTAGATGGGGGGCAGAGGGGAGCATGATGCTAAAACAGTTAATATTTATTTGTGTGTAATACAAACCTTTCCATTTCTTTTCACGCATGAATATACATGCATAATGAAATCTAACAGATATGTAAGTAAATACATGATTGAACAGTCCTTTATATAGCACAAAGGACTACCTCCTCTGCTCCGCTGTGGCTATTTTGTACCGTATGATTCACTCTGACCGCTGTATGGCAGAGGTTACCACCACCTGGTCCCCCACGAGGGATTTCTCCTGTGTGGAGGTGGTCAGCTGCCTCCCTGTCCCTCCTCCCTGGTGTTACGAGGAAAAGAGGCTGCCGGGGAGCTTTGGGAAGGGGAAGCTGTGATGGAGGTACTCTGTTACGGCAGGTATTTCACAGCCATGAGGTCCTTGCAGAAATCTCACGTCAACACTGTAAATTAAAGCTGCACGGACGAGGACTACCAGAGCACACTGAATCTGGGATCCACAACCAGCCTTGGGAGACCCATGCCTCCGTGGGTCCAAGCAACGCTGACAGAACGTGGAACCAAGCCCAGAGTGTTTTCAACGTGCCTCCGACTACCAGGCTTTCCTCCGAACTGTGGCACTATGCCAGAGCTGTTCATTTGGGTTGTCGTCAACCTGCACTGCTGTACGGAAAGATGAGATGCAGTACTAGGGAACATGTCTCTTGGGCATTTTTTTTGCTCTCCCCAGGTGATCATTTCCTGGCTTTCTCTGCCACACAATCCCACATCCACCAAATTTTCTTTCTGCAACAGCCTATGGTGTGTAAAGGTACCAACAATACATTCTCCATTGTATCCCGAGAGGGTGCAATATAGTATGTTGTCTAGGACCAGTCATCTACATACAAGCAATAGCTGGAGAATCAGAACAAATAAGGCATTTTGCTTCCTTCAGTCCTTTCTCATATCTTTTGTGTTGTTTTTTTTTCTTCTCACATGAATTACCACTTTTCCCACACAGCTCCCAAACGCTCGTGTTCTTCTCTCTGCTTTAGCTTCTTTCCAGGAATATTCCTACAGCTGCTCTTCCCATAGGTTTGATGCCATTTTAGAAAGAAGCAGTGGCTAGTAGGGGATAGATTTCCCTCCCCTCCACAGCTTCCCAGACATCCTGTTGCTTGGCAGATCATACCACTTAATATGAATAAAGAAACTTTTGACAGAACAAGAAGTTGCTACTGACAGAATCCTGCAGTCTTTATCCCCACATCTTACATCCAGTTTTTGCTGTAATGTGTTTTCTGTTGGTTCCCCCACAGTTAGCTTAGGGAAATAATATTTCTTGAATGCAGCTATGTGGGTCTTGCCAGGAAGGGGAAAGAGCAGGTTTTTGCACTGTGCTTCCTCCCTCTGCACCCAATCTCTATTTTGAAGTTTTCTTATTTAATTCTCATGAACATTTCTCTGTCTTTCTTCCTTTCTCCTGATCTATTATTGTGCCTATAATTGTTCTATGTTCATTTATGATAATACCAAGAGAATATTTAAGTGATCTTCAATAGATAATAATACAGATATACTTATTCATTTTATTTCATAACACCTAACTGAAGTTAACATGCTTTCCTTAGCACTAACAAGCATTATGAAGTTAGCACTAGTTTGGGGGCTTATATTTGTATTACAATCTGTATTCTATGCAGTAGATTAATGAATGTTTTTAAGGTTTTCTTACTGAGCTTCACATCAGATGGGAAATAAGGTGCAGTAGCTTCCTGTCAGAGGGATACTTATTATGGTATTTTATAATAAGAGTATGCCAGAGATCAAATTAGTGTCCTAATGGGCTGGAGTTCAGAACCGTGAGCATCGTGACGTTGGGCACATTAGCTGTGTACGTGTGCAGGGGAGAAAGACACCTGTCTACATATATATGGATATTGAAAGCTACAGCCATCAGTCTTGAATGAAGCTAAGTCTTATCCTAATCTTCCTCCTCTCCCTTTCATATCATAAAACTGCCCTGTAAATTAGGTTTTCAGAAAGTTATTTAATAATACAGAAAGCTATACTGCCACAACGAATGTACAGTAATTGCCTTTGGGTATGCAGTATGTTTACAGCTGGTGCATTCTAAGCCTTGAATGCTATTTCTCTATTTGCTAGACTTCAAAGAAAGCATTGCTTGCTGTTTTTCATGATACCCAGCACTGCTATCTGACCAGCATAATGAAATGCTGACCATAGGTAACAGTATAAATTTCTTTTATTTCTTTTCTTCACAAACTGTTATACACAGATTCTCTAAAACTACTTAAGGTAAAAAGAAAAGCGAGAATTTAAAAGTTTGCATATATTTCTAGAAATCAAAAACACTGTTCTAAACAATAACCAGTGACAATGTATATGTTTCCATGATAATAAAAAATTGGAATGTGTTATGCATTTCCAGGAATTATAAAACTTGCTATCCACAGCACAATAGCAATTAAATAGGATAGGCTGGATAGGCTGAATCCATGGGCTGAGGC
>NW_010205500.1:0-737 GCF_000695765.1 Mesitornis unicolor
CTTAAAAACCATAGTTTTGACTGTAAAAAAATGTTTGGTTTCTGAAATATGATTTTGGGCCCTAAAACTGCAATTTCAAGCATGTAAATGAGAGTTTGGGTACTAAAAATCAGAGTTTGGACCCTAAAAATGAGAGTTTGGGTCCTAAAAAAGAGAGTTTGTGACCTAAATATAAGTATTTGTGCCGTAAAATGAGACTTTGGGCCCTCAAAATGGGAGTTTTGGCAGTAAAATAAGAGTTTGGGACCTCACAAGACTTTGGGCCCTCAAAATGGGAGTTTTGGCCGTAAAATAAGAGTTTGGGCCCTCACAATGGGCGTTTAGGCCCATAAAATGGGATTTTTTGCTGTTAAATGAGAGTTGGTGTCCTAAAAATGGAAGTTTGGAGCGGGAAAATTCGAGTTTCTGTTCTAAAAGTCTCAGCTGGGACCCTAAACATGAGAGTTTTGGCCCTAAAATGAGAGTTTGACTCCTAAACACCAGAGTTTGGTTCCCTAAAAATGAGAGTTTAGGCCTTAAAAATGAGCATTTTGACCATAGAATGAAAGTTTGGGCCCCCAAAATGGGCTTTTTGGCCATAGAATAAAAGTTTGGGCCCTAAAAATCAGAGTTTGGGCACTGAAGTTGAAAGTTTGGACACTAAATATCAGAGTTTGAGCCCTTAAAAAGGGAGTTTGTGTAGAGAGACAGGAAAATAAAAATTAAAGCACAAAGTCCGAGGCACGTTCACCAGGTAG
>NW_010205501.1:0-17867 GCF_000695765.1 Mesitornis unicolor
ATTCTGGCCTTCCTCCCTCGGCAGCAGCAGGGGAGGAGATATCCCTGATGTCCTAGTGGTTTCCCTTATCTAACTGTACAATATTTTCTATTCTAAAAGCAATTAAAAATACTGTATGTAAAAAATATCAAATGTACTGTGAAACATGAAGTACAGTCAGCCACTCCAGGAAACAAATGTGGGGTTTTAATTGTGAAGATCAATTTCTTTATTACAAAAGTGTAATAACAGTTACTGGTCTAGAAACTGCTATTGCTCCAAATCTAGTTTCAGAATAAGACCAAGCTTATATGGAAGTTTGATTTAAGTTAGGCATATGAAGACCTATATAATATCATCCTGGTAAAGATGTGTTTGGAATAATTTCCTTTGACTTGTTTCCTAGGCACTAGATACCTACAAACTGCCTAAAAATACACGTAATATTAGATATGTGAAATAATCAAAACAAGGCATTTCCATCCCAATCAACGGTAACATGGAAAAATACAGCATTAAATTATGCTTATCTAAGTCTAAAAAATTCTGCCAAAAGCAGATTGTCTGTTGTTTCTTTTGGCTTTTAACTGATTTGCAACTGTTTTTTTCATCTACCAATTAAAAACTAGCTTTATACATTTTTCTTAAATTTTATACATTTACTACAAAAGAATATATTCAAACACTCATTGGATGTAAAAACATCTAATATCAGCATCTTGCTAATTTAGGGCATTTGATGCTGGAAGGATGTAATTGATTCTTCTGCTCATTGGAAAGCTTGTATTATTAGAACGCTGGTTTAATTCAAAATAATATCTTCTGTAGCTCCTTGTACTTTGCTTCCTGAAGCTGTTTAAGATGAATAAAGATTAGTTACTACAATGAATCAGATGATACTCATCCAGATATGTTATAATAGCTTCTGTCCCTCGTTGGATTTATCTTAAAGACAGTTATTACACATTTGTTATTTATTTAGGTGTTTTTATTTATTTATTTATTTTTAAATTTTATTTATTTATTTTTTATGTCTAATAGACATGAAATAATGAACTTTTTACAAAATATGAAAGTATGCTTTGAAAAAGAACAGATGTTTTAAGAATTTCATGGTGCAAAGAAAACATATCCAACATGAGAACTTCTTCTCAACACAAAAGCTTCATGAAACATCAAGCCTTTTATGCCATTAAATCCTTATTTAGACATTTAAGCAAATTACTGAACCAAAGACCTGTTACTAATCATGATGAGGTACAAATCAATTTACCTTTATACAAACTTCATGCTTTAAAAATTCCAAAGTAACAAACAAACAACTTAGGTAACCACAACCGCTGATATAAAGGGGTATATATACGTGAGTGATCAGAATCCTCTGTTTGTTTGTAGATACTCTAAACTTCAACCAGAAATTAACATATAGCTATAAAAAAATCTCAACATTTAAAAACAATAGTTGCATTTTATAGAATTAAAGTTAGGAAGCCCACAAAATTCAATGCTAGCATCAGTGCCTGAATGATGCCAAAGAATAACTCTACAGAGAATGTATTGTGATGTTTTAACCTCAAGCAATTCAAACCTACTTGAATGTACTGAATGGAAACCTGATAGCCAAGCATACTGACCTATGGTAAACGGGAACTGAGTCAACTGAGGTAACCATAGACCAAGAAAGGCCAACATTTTCAAGTCTGAATTTGTCTTTACAGCGTTTTGCAGATATATCCACACTCATCCTGGCTGCAAACCATGTTGTCATTGGCAACCACTTCCGCCATAGAAGTTGTGTAACAGCATAGTTGTGATATCTTGCTTGACTGAATAAACTCACTGTCAAAAGTGTTGGTTTCTCAGTCAAAATATTATTGTAACATAGCTACAATATTCCTCAACAAAGTAAGGTATGACTTGAGATGACCTGTCTGAATATGGCTAGGTGTAAATTTAAGCCTGCATATATATGAATGATATAGATGTACCTTCAGAAACATAATTTAATTCACTCTGGATATATCTTTGTTCTGTTTGTGAAATGACTCTGCCCATTGCCCAAACTGATTAAAAGTATTGTAGACCCCACTAGCAAACTGGTGATGTTGCTACTTGAGAATCTTATTAGCTAAGGAACAAAAAAGGCTTTATTATGTAGTATAACCAGAGAATTTTAGTTGGTCTCTCCCACTGGTTTAGGTCATGGAAGGAGCTTGCAATTTGTTTTCTGGCATGCATATCAACCAATAGCAGCAATATCTGAAAGTAAAGGAACACCACATTTGGACACATAAACATTTAAAATTAAATTTATATTCTTTAATTTCACAATGTTTTATTTAATCTAATTCAGACAGACAGGAAGTGGAAACTGGAAGCTTCATTTTCTCCTTGGTCTTAGTAGTCTTGAAAACACTTCCAGCACCACGGAGAGCTCAACATTGTGAACTCGCTGCGAGGCGCTCCTGGGTTTGGTACCCACGCTGGTCCCGTTCAGGATGAACCTACGCTCTTCTTGATCAGGAGATTATGCCATTGTAACTGTGCCCTCACTTTGCAAGCCAGGCGATATCCCACCAGACAAAGCCTAATTCACCCTGATAACTAGTACATATTCAGAAAAAGGAGAACAACATTCAGGAAACTATTCAGGCTTTGTTTGTTGTGGGGTTTGGTTGGTTTTTTTAGGCAGTTTTATTTTTTGGCAAGTTTTTTGAACAATAAACATGTTTCAGACTGAACAGAGTGCTTCAAAGTTTTTCTCAGAGTTGGTTCAAAACCAGCCATCTTTTTGGTTTTATGGAGTTCGAAAACATGGCATTTTAGATTGAGATGTAATTTGCAATAGAATAAAATTTGTGACATAATACTTGTCTCAAAGTTCTTATAGTTAAGGCAAAAAAGTGCACAGAGGGAACAAATAATAGCAAAAACTGTAATTAAGGAATTTTTTTCTGAACAGTAAAAGCTCACATATGACTTTTGCCCCTGTATAGTGCACTATGATTTAATAATAAAAATAGAGAAACTTTACTAATTCAGTACTTTTCCATTGTATCCCATAATAATTTTGCTGATTGCTATAAACTTACATAAAGCATAAGAACTGATATTAAAGTTCTAATAGCTTTCTATTAAAATTATTAGTTGGCAAGAAGACACACAACATCAAAAAATATACAGGCCACAAAGTGTCACCTTCATATAGGAGGAATTCTCTGCAGTGAAACTGGCAAAGCTCAGCCTGGTCATGAGTCATGCTAAAGATTTATTTAAATTATTGGAGGGCATCCAACCTATTTAAAAGTCTGGTTACAGGGAGTAACATGTTGCATTTCTGTCTTAGTTCTGCTGCATTTCAGCATAACTCATCTCTCTTTCCCCTGACCCGCCTCCCCCCTTTTTTTATTTTCTTCTCTTCGCTCTACCCAAAGAACACTCAAGTAGTATTCCACTAACCTATTAATTCCTCTCTTTGTCTCATTGTTTTATGTCTTACATCCAGTTAATATTCATTCCCCAGTAGATGCTTCTGCTTGAAAGCCTAATGAACCTAACCACTTTGTATCAGTTTTTTGAAGTGGCCTCAGATTTATGAAGATACCAGTCTCCTTCAGGAACATTCAATATTACCTTAGAATGTGTTTGACAGAAACAAGAACAAAAAGAACCAACAACATTCTGAAGGAGGCTGTTATCACAACACAGCAGTACAATACTAATCTTTTGGACAAGACTGTCAATAAAGAAATTATCTGCTGATTGCTATGTGATGCAAAAGTGATTGCTCTGGAGGAAAACAGAAACTATGCTACAAACTACAATAACAAGACTACTGCAGCTTATTGTCTTTGAGAAGATATATGTATTTTATCTTGATGTTAGCTTGTTGTAGTTACTGATTTGTGTGCATCTCAGTGCTCAAAGCAACAAAGTCTGGTTTACATGTCCATGATATCTCACAGCTATAAGAGGACAGAACTTCTGAGCTGAACAGAACAGGCATGTCCCAAAATTTCCTATTCAACAGCCATAGCTTAATATGAAGTTTTTCCCCCATGCCTCAAAAATTTCAGCCAAACCTTTTTTTTCCCCCAAAAAACAGAGTTGTTGGAAATATTGAAAGAAAGAAGCATGCTCTACTTCCACAGGAGCAAGACAGAGACATTCAAAGTGTCAAGTGGGAGAAAAACAGCAGAGTGACACCACCATCTCATATGGTTGCCCAAAATGTACACAGGCTCTAGGTTGCAAATTAAAATTCCGTCATATTTTACCTCTAGTAATTTTTCTGTCCTCCCTTTAAGCATATCTGGAAAGATGATAGACAAGCTCCATCTTACAGCAAGAAAAACTAACAGGGTAGATTGCAAAAGCCAGTATATATTTCTTAACAGCATAAAATTGTCACCAGCAACTCAACTTCTGGAAATTATTTCCCCAGAGTTACTAAAGTTTGTTATTAAGAAACAAATTATAATAAATAATTGTGGTAGAATCTTCCTCACCTAAGTCTAATAATCTAAAAGTTAGGTGTCTGGAGTCTAGCATCTAGCCTAAACAATCATAGAAAACTATAGATTCATCCCCATTGATTCAAAGTCCACTTGCCTCCAGGGGAAATAATTAACTCTAAGCTAGCTACACGAGACACCCAATTTATAGGCAGCTTAAGCAAAGCTTTATCAGCTTTTTAAAACAGGGAACAGGAATGATCTCCTGTCTACAATCCAGCTCCCCTGAAAGTGTTTATTTGCACCAGTATTGTGAGGGCAAAAACAATATTCAGAATATTTCTTAAAATAATATGATTAAGCTAGGAAAACATCTTTCAATAGTTTAAATGACTGATCACTGTTTATGTACTGACTCACTGCTTGGCTCTGGCCCATGCATTATGTTCAAATAGCAAAGAGTTTAGCTATAATATAGCAACACCATGCAGTATTCTGACTAGGTCAACATCACGATGTGCCCAACGCTGAACGCTCAGAAAAACATCACTAGAAAGTCATTTGACATCAGTCTAATGTAGGACTAATGACATCCTTATATACTTTATCAGTAGTCCCTTTTGTACTCAGCTGCACATTCTTACAAGTTCATTTAGCAGATTTATAATACTTGTACTTGAATAATCTCTTCATCAATGAATTGAAATAATTTTGCAGCTCCAGCAAGTTGGACAAGTAAGCCTCTTGTGGTGTTCTACTTATAATGGCCTATACTCTGAAGTACAACATATCACCACATTTTGAGAAGAGCACTCAAAATTGTCAATGCTTTTGTTATATACTCAATGCCGTACATCTAAAAACCCTTTGTTTACACATATGCAGAGGCACTGTGTGAAGGTTGTGAAAATTTGTACTTCTCTTCAGAAAAATAGGTTTAGACTATAGTCAAACAATGAGTCATGCTAGGTAAGTCACAGAGTTTTCATTTACTTGACTGCTCAGTATTATTCTAATACTTATTCTAGTGCTTATAGAAGTAGACATAAACCCTAGTAATCCTTTGGGACCTATTAATGCAAGCTTTTCACCCACATGACCTCTCTGTTGTTCATTTGAATCCCTACGTGACCAGAGACATACAAGAGACAACCCAATATAAATGCATGTCCTATGAGAGAGAAAATTAAAAACATGCATAACAAATGAAGCAGTAGAATAGAAGAAGACATATTAAGATCAGAGAACAAAAGGCAAAAGCTCACCTAAAGTAGGCCACTCACACCGTTAATATGGGTGAGTAATTTTAAGCACCATAAACGTTACCATGTTTGTGTTACAAACTGGCAAATGTTCCAGTTACTGCTTCCCAAAATAACAAGAAAGTGGCACATCTCTCCTCATGAGATCTCAGCATCACACTCTGAGCAATGAAGTAAACTAGGTTACACAGGCTTATTCGAAAGTCTGCTTATTGCCATTGGGAAAAGAGTATTTAATAGACTTGGCTAATAAAGAGGCTGCAATACCAAAACAGGTCATGTGAATACACATCAAACTTTGATTTCTATTGCTTTCATCTTCTGGCCTTCAGTAATCTTTCTTGCCCATTATTTTATGAAAAGTTAAACAAAAATTTATCTGGTCAGTATATCCTAGGATATACTGGAGGAGATATCTTCAGAGGAGATTCCTACCTTATTCAGATACAGTAAATTCCCTGACATTAGTGTTCAAAATCATACAGATATTCAAGAAACAAATCATTCTTTCCTACCTTCCCCTTGCTACATTAATCTTATGAGACTAACAAACTGTAAAGAATGAATACTGGTAGTTATGTCAAATTAATGTCATTGTTTGAAACTCTTGCAAGCCAATCAAAATTATTCAATATCTAAACCTATTTTATAGTTATTAAGATAATCAGTCTAGTGAGAGGTTGATCATCTTCAATTTCTTTCAAGTTGAATGTCAGACTATTTCTGCTATTAAGTTGATTAAATCAGTGTCATCATCTTCCAAACAGAGTGTGTTTACAGTAGAAATGGCTAGCTCCACACAATTCAAGCATAAACCTAAAAATCCAGAATATGGATTCATGAGCACAACGCTCAGTTCTCTCTCATTCATTTTGCAGCACCGTTGCAATTCTGTTGACTTGAGCTAAGCCTCTTTGATGTAACTGAGAGGAATCCCAAGCTCTGTGAAAATTTGTTCTAAAAATGGTCTTCAACTATTACAGAGCAACTGAAAGTCAGTTCTTTCAGTAGCTGTCAGATCTCTTCAGGAAATTACTGAGTATTATAGTATGGATGATTTGCCTGAACTCTTTGATGATAGACACTTCTGTATTCTGAGCAGCCTTAGTTGCGACTCTAAGATGAAAAAAAGTTTCACTAGAACTGCTTCCTGTTAATTTGTTGAATAATGCCAAACCCCAGAGGAGATTACGTACCTGAAGATCACTTGCACTTTGTGCATACTCTGTTCTGGAGTAAAATACAAACAGTACCTGTTCACACTGGAACTATTCATGAAACAGCAATTAGCCTAATTTTACTGACTTTTAGGTAACCATGCTGATATTTGTCATTTTATACCTACCCAACCCAAGAGTGCCCCATCTGGGAAGGGCTGGTTTTGAGGGTTTTTTTTCCTCTCCTCCTCTATAGACTGCAGTAAAACATTCATCATGGAGCCCAAGACTGTTTATGTTCCTACAGCTAGCAGTATCACAAAAGCCAAACTCAGATGCCTGCAGTCTCTGATTAAAAGAAGGAAAACAGTATTTAACTAAAACTGTTTTTATACAATGTTCTGTTTTCCAGTTGAGTGAAAAAAGTTTAGTGTGAAGCAAGTCTACCTCCACATATGCACCAGCATGAAGCTTTAAGAAACAAGCATAGTCTCATCCAACTATTTTGAAACTCTTACTGTACCTATTACAGAAACCTTCAGCTAAGGAAAAAGAAGATTTTTTTTGGAAAGTAAAGTTCATCATGGACAAAAATATTTTTTAATGTTCGCTGTGCTACATGTAAAGAGATAAGATCTAAAAACAACAAAAGGACCATAATTACAATCACACAAGACCATTGAGAAGAAGCTCAACAACCCTGTTGAGCAACTAACCTTTTACCATCATGACAAAATACTAGTTGACAGACAAGAAAATATAACACCTTCCTCACTGTGATGGAGGAAGAAATATGAGATTTTCCTTTCTCTCATTCAACAAAGAATGAGCTGAGTTCTCCTTTTCCTTTTTTCTTTCGTTTCCAAATAGAAAAAAAGAAAAGAGTGAAACAGATCCTCGATACATCCACAATTAGGAAAACACAAATATTAGCAAGCCATGATAAAAAAAAACCTCTCACTTTTATTTCACTTTCTGCATGAAACAAAAGAGAAAAGAGTGTGGTGGCAGGAGACCACCTTCTTCAATCATTGCTCTCACAGCTTTATACACACACCAAAGCAGGCACTACCTAGATATCCCGAGGCAGAACTTTACGTCATTTGCCTCTGGTGTTTCCAGAAGTATATACCAACTCAAGCATAATAAAATAAAGAAACAAGATGTTGTCTCCAAGATGTTGTATATATATTGTGGATAGGAGAATACACTATACTAGATCAAATACAACTATCTTGTTCAATTTAGGAGGACAGTCTTTCCATCTTGTTCTGTACATAAAGATTTCCTGGAAATCCTGAAAATAAACCAAACCAAAACAAGACCAAAAAAAACCCCCAGAAACAAAAAAAACACACACACAAAAAAAAACCCAACAACAAAAAAACCAAACCAAACCAAACAAAAATTCCCACAAAACCCACAAACAAACAAACAAAAAACACCCAACAAAAAACGTCCTAGAACAGAATAAAGTCAAAAATGTCCTGAATATCTAATCACTTCCAAGGCAGCAAGCAGCAAACTCAGCCTGACACAACCTTGAAGCAATAACAGGACTTGCACTATTTGTTTTTCTACCTATTTCCACCCCCAACTGAAAGTGACAGTTGAGTAACAGAAAACATATAATCCACAGCTGCTACAAGTTAGAGACAAGGGAAGATTATTGCCTACAATAGAGAGCCAGTAAGATACCATTTTCAACACCTGTGAGGTATGGTTCTGCAAATGCAGGAGGGGACCACAAAATTCTCACTACATCAGTATTTTGCAACCATGCTCTGCTACTATAAACAGCTGTACAATTACAGGTGATATATTAATATAATAGAGCACAAGGGAAAAAGCACATCACTTCATTACCATCGCTTTTTCCTATAACATAAACAAGGCAACTTCAAGCAACAGCTTCTTACTTTAGCAGGATCTGAAACACAGTATAAAATAGAGCATTTCCATGTCAGAATCTGAGTGGAGAAAATGCATATTCCTCAAGCCATGGAAGGATGACAGACATACAGATGGGAAGCTAATGAGTGCTTTTATTAGCCCCCTATCATTTGTTAACCAGTAACTGATAAAATCAACAACAGAAAGGTTACAAATTATGACATTACTTGGTGCTGTAAAGGTCTTCAGGGGCCTCTGAAGAAAGAACTTTTTTTCTTGTCTGGTGTGTTTCTTTTCTGGGATTTTTCACTTAAGAGCTGCTCAAAAAGTTTGTCAGAAAAGTTTATCATCTTCTGCATTTATTAATCTGAGGAAAAAAAGTCTTGTATTCAGAAGTAGAAATTCGCTTGAAAACTTGAAGTGATTCAGTATGGAAACAGCGCAAGCGCAGACCTGAGAATACACACACCTCGCTTTATGTAAACTTCAGAAAAGTAATCTATATCACATGAACCAATTCCCTAGTTGCAAAAATTCATTTCTGCCAACATACTAAATAAGCTGCTGCACAGACACTTGTATCGCAGAGATACTACACAAAATGTTTCATTCATGTCCAAAACGGCTTCCTGCAGGTATCTTTAGACTGAAGTAATTGTATGTGACCAGCAAAAAGCAAAGCTTTCAATGTATAATATAAATACGAAATAAACCTGAGTCAGAAAAAGCTAGAAGATTTATCTATCCATACTGCTTGTGTTTCTTTATACTCACTTGATAAAGCGTTCCAGGCTGGCCATCATACGATTTTCTCACAATCTTAAAATAAACGTGAGTACTATTACAGGATCACTGGAGCAGAAGGTAGCAATTCTTGAGATGGGTAAACTTAATTTGATTCAATTCAATTTCATCTGGGCTGCTGCCAATATTGATAGTCCTGTCATTAGCTCAGCTCTTGTGGCACTAGCAATGACAATGGCAGTGCACGGCAAGTCTGTTACAATGCCCTGCCAGCTGCCTGTGCCTGTTGCAGCTACCCAAGGCACATCTAGTAGTCACGCTCCCCTGTTCATTCATCAGATAGCATTTACAGAGGTAAAGTGAGAAGAAAGATTTACCATCTCCATCATCATTAAAATCTGAGGGACATTGCTCAGTGATTTATCAGCCGGTTTCCCTCTTTCAGTCTTTTCTTAATAGAAAGTTATCAGAAAAAGAGATGTAGTTGACAACATTAGAGATGCTTATTCAGACACCAGAAGAAGCCTCTTCAACCTCTCAAACTCATTCAGGTTCAGCTTTTGCTACTGAGAAAGAGTTGGTGTTTTTAAAGAGTAAAGAAGCCAGGTGCATCAAAAAACTCCACTGACCACAAAGAGTATTTTGGCTGCTGCTCAGAATTTTCTAGCATAATTTAATTCTTTTAGCTCCAGCTAGGCTTCAGTATTTTGAAAGAAAGCCTGGCACAGTGGGGAGAAGCATGAAGTGCTAGAATCCCAAAACTCAGATTCAAATTACAGAGGGAGAATATGTCTACAATAAAATAAAAAAAGTATTGTCACAGCTATTTTCAATAAAGCAGGGTTTTTAACGACTCTAAAAGTCTTGCCCTACTTGAAAATTCTTCCAGTACCTAAGCTATTAGGATCCAATAGATCCTAGAACAGAATTAACTTCTGAATATATGTTTCTTGAGGTTTCAAATTATAATTTCCATTTCATATCCTGATTTTTTTCTGGATCACATTTATTATTATTTATACAAATGTATATCACAACATGATATTTATGCTGTATCGAGCCTCTATATCTACAAAATAAAATATAAATTCTGTTATTTTGAAGAGGATAGAAAATGAAAGGGGATATTAAACATTGGAGAGAGAGTATTTGGATTTTAGTTAAAAAAAAACCAACCAAAAAAAAACAAAAACAAAAACAAAACAAAACAACCCACCAAGATAATTAGACACATTTTTTTCCCCTATTTCTCAGGTACTATTTTTATTCTCTCAAAATCAGAAACAGAAATTAAGGATCTCATGTTTCTTTGTGTTATGAAGATTATGAGAAGTGGGGTTTTGTTGATAGGGTCAGAAGTTTTACCTTGTTAACTACTTCATACAAACAGCAGCTAATGGGATCTCTTATTTGCAAAGTAAAGCTTAATAGGGAAATGCACAGATGAAATAGAGAAGTCCTTTTATTTTAATGCCTTCCTCTGATAAAAAGCCATATTCAGATATTTAAGATTTTTTTTACAGGATAAAGTTTTTTTTGGTCAATCTGTATTAAGGACAAGGTTTTCTTACAGACTTGTGCAATACTCTTCTACACTTTTTTCTTGTCACTTCCTCTGAAAAACCTCATTAAGGCAAAACTTGGCCAACTGGATTAGCAGAGCCCTTCATTTTCCCCTAGAAAGATCTCTGTATCCAATTTGGTTTTCATCACACATTACTAAGTTTTGCTGTTCTACCTCTCTAGTGGCATCACATCTCTTGTGATCCTCCTGCAAGAGAGTCACTTAAGTTTCTGCTTACTTTCCAAGAAGTTTCAAATCAAAATATTTTGAGTTTTTCTATTCTGCCTTGCATTATGAAGACTTTGGTGGTTTTTTGTTTGGTTGGTTTGGGGGTTTTTCATTTGTTAGTTTGTTTTGTTGAGTCGGGTTTTTGTTTTTGTCAAAAAGTCAAGTTCATGCAAAGCATTTGCAGGATCCAGGCCACACTACATATAAAACTGGAGTAGTTCATTGATCTTTCTGCACCATCAGAAGCAACTTGATTCAAGATCCTAAAATAGTATTCTTTTGCCATTATTTTTAATGCCTGTTTTATTTCAATTCAATTTGTTTGAAAGAAAAAAACATTTTAAAGTGGTTTCAAAAATCCAAGCAAATCCAGTTGGATAAATATAAGCAAACATAAAGAAGTCATTACAAGCCTTCATTTACACTCCTGCTGATGGCAAAATGTCAGCAAAAGGTTCCTAGCAAAGTTTCTGAAAATTAGTGCTATTCATGGGACTAATTCTTGAATGTGAGAGTGGAAAATGTGGAATCACATCCAGCCTAAGCAGAAGAAAATCACTGCCCTTTCTGCATCTGTATGAAAAATACCAAGCTTTCTTGCTATGCTTAAAACACTGAAAGGTGCTGGCATCACACACACAACTTTGAGAATTAAAATGTCATATTCACTCTGTGAGAGAAAAGAATCCTCAGGTGCTCATTACTACAAAAAAGTGGTCCCACAGAAACCAAACCCCAGGCTTTCCCAACTTGCTCAGCTTTTAAAGGTTAATTAACAATAGTAAGTGATAAAAATTTATAACCTACTGCTTATAGTTTTTTAATGGTATGATTTCCAATCTTTTATTGTTGGTCTTATGCTTGAAATAAAAGTCCCATCTGCTCATATCTCAGAAGACCCTGGGGGGGAAAATACATTTAAAATTCTAAGCCTTTTGCCCCATGCTGAAGATACAGAACTCATTCATTTTCCATCCCCATGCTCCCAAGACACAGATTCTAAGCAACTTTGAAATAAACATCTTCAAAAATGTTCCATCGTAAGTGTGCTACAACACTTCAGAAAAAAAAAATCTGGAAATAGTAATTCAAAGAACATTTTACTAGCATGTTTTTGTAATAAGGTAGATTTTCTTTAGAATTTTTGTTCTACTATAAGACCCTTCTAGCTCACCTTTCTGCCATAAAGTGAAGCATTACTTGGTTTGGGTGTTTGGTTTTTGTTTTTTTTATTAGTAACTGAGCACTCAGAGCTTTTGGGGGTGCATTTGCATTATTTTCAAAGAAAGCATATTTTCTCAGTAGTTCCTCACTTGCAATTTCTCTCGTAAAATTTTCTAATGTCTTACAGACTTAGTATGGTTGCCCTATTATCTTGTATTCTTAAAGGTATGTATATATTCTCTCACCATGTACATTCTGTCCACAATATATAGAAGTGCTAGCTAGACAAACTTAAGAAAAAGTCTTCTAGTTAGTCAAGCTCAAAGAAGATGTGAAACTTTGACAGAAATTAGTTGTATGTCTGGATCTCTGCAACATCCCAAATACTTAGCTCTGCTCAAGAGGAATTTGCGAAGGAAAGAAAGAAACCTATGAGAAGATAAGGAACAACAATAAATGTAGGAAGATCCACAGTCTTCCTCAGTCTTCCCTATTACATATGTGTTATGACTTAGATGATATTGTGGTGCTACAAGAAAGACCATCTGTGAAGCATCGTGCAGGATGACCGAGTGGGAATCTTTCCCAGTTTTCAGAGCTTAAAACCACTTGCAGATAAACATGATTGTGAAGGCAATATTTATCAGTAGCTAGTCACTCACAGCTTTACAAAAAAATAAAATTTAGTTTCCTGGTGCAGTTTTGAATAATTAAATGAACAATAGTTTTTTATGCAGTTGTATGAAGCTGAATTGAGAGATGTTAAAAATTAAATAGAAACATATAATTAAAACTCATTTAGAAGATTAATGCTAGAAGTTAAAGACAAAACACATTGCTGAATAGAAAAATTCAAGACTATCTGGGATTTTAAGAATTAAGACTATTCATTCAACCCAGGACAAGATCAAGTTTCCAGCTGTTCCGGCTGGAAACTACTGTTTCCAGCTGGAAACTACTACATCTACTTTCTGCATTGACTGTCAGCTTACCACATTAGTCCTGCAGCACCTTAGACATTTACTTTCCATATTTCATAACATTACCAACAAAAAAGACAAATGCTGAGCTGATCATCAAGCAATAACATACTGTATTAGAGCTGTTTGCAGCTGAACTAGTCAGTAAGATTCATTCTTTTAAATAAAAATTACTAATATACTGACAAAATTGACAGAAACAGATCTTTTGGTCTAGTGATCTACTAAAACAAGAAACAACAGTACAATGTACAAGCAATTATGACATTAAAGTCTTACTCTCACACAGTCTTACCACCTGTTATTCTATGTGCATATCTCTTTTGGATTTGCATAGCGGTGTTTTGCTAATGGGGGAGAGGCACAGGGATGGCTCCTGTGAGAAGCTGCTAGAAGCTTCCCTAGCTACAATTTGGACCCACCTCTGACTGAGGTCAAGGCAATCAGTGTCTCTGTGAATGATATATTTAAAAGGGATGCAGCCCATGGTGCGCCCCTGGAAGTGTGGCCCTGGCACAGGTGGCATGGCCCAGAGCCCATACAGTCCAACCCTAGCCCAAGAGTTAGGAGCTCTTCAGGAGCCAGCACGAGAAAACTGCAGCAGAAACCTGCAGCAGAGAGAGGAATAGGATATGAGAGAAACAATTCCACAAACACCAAGGTCGGTGAAGAAAGGACGGAGAGGAGGTGCATCAGAGCAGAAGTTCTGCTGCAACTTGTGGTAAGACAGCAGGTTGACCTGCCTGCAGCCTATGGAGTTTCAACAGTGGAGAAGAGATCCACCTGCAGCCCGTGGAGGCCCACATCTGAGCAGGTGGCTGTGCCTGAAGAAGACCATGACTCCATGGGTAGTCCACACTGGAGCAGTCTGTAGGAACGACTACACACCATTTAAGGGACCCACACTGGAGCAGCTTGTGAGGAAACTGCAGCCTGTTTCACTGGATTCACACGAGAGAAGTTAATGGAGGACTGTGAGAGTGACGCTATGTTCGGAGCAGAGGAAGAGTTCAAGAAGTCCTTCCTACCCCTGAAGAGGAAGGAGTGGAAGAAACAACATGTGAAGAACTGACTGTAATCCCCATTCCCTGTCCCCCTGCACCACTGGCAGGGGAGGAGGTAGATAGAGAACAAAGCTGAGCCTGAGAAAAAGGGAGGAGTGGGAGAAGGTGTTGACTTTAAGATCTGGTTGTGTCTTTCACTACTCTTCTCTGATTTGACTAGTAACAAATTAAATTGTTTTGGTTTTCCTGAAGTTGAATCTAGTTTCTGCCCACAACCATCATTGGTGAGTGATCCATCCCTGTCTTTGTCTTAATCCATGAGCCTTTTGTTGTGTTTTGCTCTACTCATCCCACCAGAGTAACAAGTGAGTGAGCAGCCACGTGGTTCTCTGTTGCCCACTGGGCTTAAACCACATCATCTCCCTGTCACTGCTTCTAAAATAATTTCAGGGAGTGGTTTTGGGGCACATAAGTACACACATACGCAGTAAGACAGTTGGCCATTAACCTGAAGCAGTACAACTAGAACTATAGGCCTTAACCTCAAGGTCAATATCACAATGCTTTAAAAAAAAAAAGTACTTAGACTTTGTTAAACATTCTTTTTGATATATGTATAAAAGACTAAAAAATTATCCACGTCTTCACTCTGTTCAATTCTAACTAGTGGCCAGTAAATTCCTCGATGCCAAATCAGGTAATATGGTAACATCATTATTTTGATAGTGATATAGATGGCAATAGTAACATGATCATTATTTTGTGGGTTAGCATGGTTTTTCCCCTGTAGCTCTCATTAACATTTGTTGAATTCGAAGTCGTTTCAACACAACAAAACAGATTACAGTCCTTAATACAAGCATATGTTTATGTTGAGAGAAAAAAGGGGAAAATAACAGTAGGAGAGAGATTATGGAAGAAGAAACCATTGCATCATAAAGCACATGCAAAACAATAGATTTACTATACCAGCATTGAAAGTTGCATTAAGCTAACAGGCTCAGCACTTCTTTCTCTAGCTTTCAAAACCAAACCTCTGAAATAAGCTAATTAAGGTTTCCACGACACTATACAATTGACATATTACTTTGTCATACAAAAACTCTTATGTATATGATCCCATATAATGAACTTTAACCTTAAAAATCAGAAGTGCACTTCAATTCTTTGAGAAATATACTTTGAATCAATCTGGAAATAAAATCTGGTTTTAATATATCCATATGTATTGCACAAATCTGCACATACATGTAATGTATTGCAAGTGTACAAAACAGAAGAGCATCCAGAACCCTTTAATCCTAAGAGAATGGGTCTATTCTTCTAATTCATTGTCTCTACTCGTGGCTTGAAAATATTCAGCTACATTATAATATCCGACTTGCACAATGACCCAACAAGCATCATTTGCGAGCTAATTCTCAACCTGGAAAAAAAAAGGGGGTTATGGCCACAATGCAGTTATAATGCACTAGTAGTGTTTGAACATTCACCACAGGAGGGCAATCCTGATTCGAAAACAGGAAGGTGCATACCTGTGTGGTCTCCCATGTCCGTGCTCCCCCCACTTTCAACTGACTGGATGCATTTTGCATATTGGGGCTCTATCTGTATTATCAATGTAATGATCATGAAAAAGAGTGCTTTTTAGCTGAGGATAACTTATAGCAGACTTCCCTTTCGCTTCTAGACTTGTTTCTAGACAGTTCAGGGCATGAACAGAATAAGCACTTCTGGAAGTGTTAGGGCTGCTCGGCAAGTATCGGTTTAAACTGCATGCACGATTACCCAAAGATGCTGAACACCACCCATGTGGCCAAGTTTAAGTGGATGTTTTCAGATATTCAGTGGCAGAACATTCTTGATATCCAGCCAAAGAGTAATTAAGATGTTGCTTAATCAATAGTGCTCAACTAATTTTTTTAATTTACCCATTTCCAAAACACAAAAATATCTATATGAAAAGACTGAATGCTTCTTATACATGAAGAATACTTTTTAAAGTACTTCAGGATATAAGTACCTCTCAGTGACTGCCCCATTTTTAATCTAAATGTTTTCATAATCAGTAGTGACTTACTCCAAGAACAGTGTCAGTAATTTCTTCACCTCACAGTTAGTTTGCTTGATATCAGCAACGGAGATTTTTGAAAGATCTCAATTCATGGAGAAAATCTCTCTTCATAAATATAACTGGAAGAATTTATTCCTTCACTGTATTCTGATGGATTCATGGACCTAATAGAATAATTGCACACCATTTACTTAAGCTGATTCAATCAAATAAACCTTGCATGTATCTTTTTTCCAAAAGATACATTAGAGTAAAATGGTTGATGTATTTTTTCCAAGGACACTAGTATGCCATTTTGAATTTCTAAGCAAAGCAGTTAAATACTTCAACTGAGACTTTCCCAGCCTCAGAATAATGTGACTCCATATTGCCAGCACTCTTCAATAAAGAAAGATTAGAGCTTACAGTTAAACAAAATGTGATCAAACTTATATCTCCGAAAACCGAAAGATAGAGCTTTACAAACTGTAGACCAAGTCAGTTTGAAAGCTCTGACAGAAGCACCCCAACTTCTTATGAACACGTGTCAAAACACATGCAGAACACATTACCTTATTCCACCATAAAAGCACTTAGTAACGTCACAGAAATATTACAGCAGCAAAAATAAATATTTAAGAAAGTTCATATTTTAATTTTTTTTTATATCACACTAGAAACAGAAATCCCACTTGTGATTAATAGCAGTATCTTGTCTGGGTCTATTAAAATTGTGATTTTTCTTTCATTCATAATAAACTAAAGTATTTTTCTTGAGCTATTGTAAAATACAATCTAATTGACAGGAATCACTATTCATCTTGCAGATACTATATCTTGGTATATTAAATCTTTCTTTATTATCTATATACACACATATACAAAGCTTAAGGTGTTCAAAGATATAAAAATCTTGCTCAAACAACAAATACTGCCAAAAACCACCTTATCTGCGCATGCAAGATGGCTGTATACGGAATTAAAAGTCCACCAAATTCAAATTTATCACTGCAAGGAATTTCCATTTATAGTAGAACATACCCTCCTCACGCTTTTTTCAGATCAAAACATAACTCTTCCACCACAAAGTCTGATGCTTCACCATAGTAAGTCGGTCGGTTATTTTTATTTGCATAAAATACGTCATTTATTAATCTGCAGATAGAAAGAGCTTAGTATCTGAAAAAAAGACAGTAAAGTGATTAATTCTGGAAAACATAAGGAGGTGCACACAGTGTAGCTAACAGTGGAGTCACAGTCTGATGTTCTCTCTACTATTTCCATCTATCCCTATCATATGCTTTCTGCTGTTCCTCCTACTACAGGTGTAGTCACACTAACTCAGCTTGTTCTGGTTTCACTTTCACTTGGAACAAGACCACTTT
>NW_010205501.1:17898-19074 GCF_000695765.1 Mesitornis unicolor
CTCAAAGATCAGCTTCTAGGATTTGTAATAGTTACTGCTTAAGGGTTTTCCTCACCTTTTCTTCCACTTGTGTCCTTCTTCAGAATGGCACTAAATCACCCAAAATGACTCTTCTGTATATTATAAAGTTTATGACACAGCAAGCATCTGCTGGAATGAATGGTTTAATTTCATATATAGAGACTTTCATACAGATGACACTGAGAAAATTGCCACTGTATTCAATTTGTTCACATGCTCAACTACAGAATTTTGATCTCACTTAGACTTAATCTTTTCTTAAGTCATGCCTGTCTTTTCAAGACTACATGTCAGAGCTCTAAATGAAAAAACACATACCCATTTTACACATCATCATGGGGATGGATCCATCACTGAGCATAAATTGATTAATCCTAACACCTCAGCTATTGTAAAAAGATGTGAGGAATTTAATTTTACACTGAGACAACACTGACATTACAGGTTGTGTAAGCAATAAAGAAAAAAGTGCCTTTTATAACACCCCTTTATAGAAATGAAAATAAGAAAGTTCCAAATATCAGACCGAGTAGCTTGTAAAAGCGTAGGAGGGAAAGTTCAGCAATATTAAATGTTTCATTTAATTAAAGAATGATTATGTCTCTTGAACCTTATGTTGTGTTTTTTTTCTAGAATACCATTGTTTTCTGTACATTTTTTCTTTTGCAGAGTTAAGAGTCACTAAAAATCAAAATACCATGTTTTGAACTTCACTGCAATAGACAACGCACTTTAGTACCAAAAGGCTTACGTGCAAAAAATGTCAGATGTAGCAGATAGAAGAGATAGTTTTCTTCCCCCTTTATCCCTCTTGGCATCTGATCAGCAACCTTCCAAAAATTTAATCTCAAGAGGCAGAAGGCGGTATGTTTATTTTAGGGACGATGATTTCTCAAACATAACACTAAGCTTTTCTGTCTGACAAGTAGACTGGGAGACATTGTAAATAGTATTTTAGAGCAAATGCATAGGGTTTTCCTTCTCTTGTATATGCATTACAAGATCATCTGTTGTGTCTAAAGTTATGTTCAAATGTACAGTATTTTTTCCCCCAAATCCTTTCTTGATTCACTGGGAGAAGTACATAAGTCTTCTGACCTTCTACCTGAAGATATCTATACATGTTTTTCACAGAATCACAGAATGTTAGGGATT
>NW_010205502.1:0-314 GCF_000695765.1 Mesitornis unicolor
CGCAAAATTGGTGCCAGTGGCTGCTTCTCACACAGTCTCAGAAACCTGGGGATTTAATGCTGCCTGAACTCATATTAGCTCCAGGACAAGTATAGATGGACTCAGGAGGACGAGGGGAATAACTGCTCGAGAATTGCCCTGCTGTTCTCCTCCGTAGATCCCTTGTGGGATGTCCTGGGAGGAAGGTCAGGATGTGGTACCTCCGTTTGCACTTGGGGACAGCGGTGTTGGAGGGAGCTCCGGGGTGGGCGGAGCTTGGGGTGGTGGCACACGTGTGTGGGGCGGTGTGTGCAGTCCATCCTGTGCCCAGTTTC
>NW_010205503.1:0-8991 GCF_000695765.1 Mesitornis unicolor
TATTTTATTTATTTTTTTTAAATAAGAAAAGATGCAGCACTTGCAGAGTTTGGGAGAGCTGGAGTCAAAAGCCTGAGCCCTGGAGCGTCTCCCTCCTGGTCCCCCCAGCCCGTGAGGCTCATGTTATGTGCTCTGCTCAACAGCGAGGGATGTGGGAATGCCAAACACACCGAGCTGGCTGTGCCATGCAGAACAACGCTGTGCTTCAGGCTGCCCTCAATTACTTGCTTGTTATCAGGGCGGAGATCAAAGTACATCATTTAAAGAACAAATGCAGTAAATACCTTGAATTTATGGATTGACTCTTTTGGAAAAGGGGATTGTCACAACAAGCTTAAGCTAATCTTTTGGATTTGGCACAAAGAACTGGGAAGCGTTACCCGAGGTGTCTCCATGTGCATGATGCAGCGTGATTTTGTGGATGCCGCTGCCTGCTGTATAATTCCTGATGCCAGCCTTGGCGTAGGTTTGGGATCTCTGCAGCCTGAGTTTCCGCAGGTCTCTGGGTGCTGTGGAGTTGAGTCAGTGCTCGTTTCATCGTCCAAGTGCTGACTTAGCTGTTAGTGATGTGTTGTTCTGCTCTGGGTTTATTTGACTATCACCTGCAAAGCTGCACACCTTGAAAAGGAAAAGCAAAGGCCCCATAGCAGAGCCTGGCCATGAGCTGACTGCTCAGGTGCATCTGGCCCTTCCTCTTAAAGGGATTTCTTTCAATACAGACTAGCTTTGCCCTGAGAAAAATGTGATGTGTTTGCAGGAAAAAGTGTAAATGAGTTGTCACTTGGGTTGAATCATTTGCTGTTTTGGTGTGGTCTGGAACAGGTGAAGAGGCAAGGTCAGAGGAAGAGATGGCAGAGAAGTTGCTCCCATCCCATCCCATCCCATCCCATCCCATCCCATCCCATCCCATGGCTTTTCTCTTCCTCAACGTTAGAGTTGCCGTTAGTTCAGATTAACTGGTTGGTAGCGGTGTATAGGAGATACAGACATGGTGGATTTAGAGATGCAGCAGCTGTGAATATCATGGAAGTTATTTTCTGTTTTAATAGCTGAAATTTTAGCAGAATGCCTGGTGTGTAAACTACAAGCTGTGTAATTTAAATGTGTTAATGAAATAGTGCAAGCTAAAGCCTACCCTGGCAAGTGGAACGACTACACACGATTGGGTTTTGTGGATCTTATGAGCAATTGGAAAGCAGCTTTTTTTCTTAAAAACATTTAGTTATGCCAAAACCCTGATGTTTTAATTACATTGAAACTACTGGACTTGCATATGGTGGGAGTGGTTATTAAGGTGTCTCCACAATGAGTTTTCTTATCTCCTTTAGCAGAATTTTATGAATATAAAAGTGACAGCCCTTACACGTGTGCTTTGTCCTATAGTGTGCTTGCTATACCAAACGTCTTTATAAGAGTTTAAATGATCTGTGTGGGGTTTTCTTTGCAAGCTGGTGGGGGAACTTTTATGTGCCTTGATGGACAATAAAAACACTTCCTTCCCAAATTAAAATGCACTACTTTTCCATATTCCCTTGTTTTCTTAAGAAAAAAACCAACATCATTTAACAGTCAACCCTGCAGGTGTCCGTGGTGTTGTCCCATCTTCACTCTTGCATTTACCTGCTGAGTTTTTAGGATGCAAGAGGTGTCCACAGATGCCCAGCGCTGCAGAGAAGCCATGAGAGGAGATGGGGGCTTCAACGGTGCTGCTGCAGCCCTGGACACCACAAACACCCCTGGCCCTTGACACCATTGACAGCCCCAGCCCTTGGGGGCTGCTCTGCTCCTCTTTTCCACAGGGATTTAGAGGCTGGAGATGAATAATCACTATTTTGGGCTCTATTTCCCCCTTCCTTTTGTAACAGATGGGGAGAAGGTGAGAAGTCATGAACTCGTCTATCATGGGTCTTCTGAGAACAGTCATTTGCCTGCTGTTTATCCCAAATTCTCTGCTGTGAAAAAGTCACCAAGTCTGCAAAAATCCCAGCTCAAGGAGCAGCTGCTGCGGGTCCAACAGGAGGGGCCTGAAATGGAGCTGGGGGAGAGGAAACTGTGTTGAAGGACTCGCCCTTTGCAGAATTCGGGTACCTTCTGTTTGTTGAAATACCAGGAATCCCCAGCAGTACTGCTGACATATCGCTGAGCTGCCTTTCTCAAGAGGGTAAATAGGAAAACAGGCCTCTTTCAAGCGCTGGATTCATTCGAATTGGGTGGTTCCTTCCATGTAGATTGAAGAAGAGAGTAGTCCTTGTATTTTTTTTTACCAAAATGCTGGATTATTTAAATTTTCTCTGTCTGAAAGCAATAGCAGGACAAGGCAAAGGAGAGTTTGCAAAGGAGATATCACCTCATCAGCCTGTTTGGGTCCTTGCACCTCCAACTGCAAGGCCATGGTCTTGTTATGGGTCCTGAAAGCCAACTACATTGGGAACTGAATCTCTGCTTGTGGCCCTTAAGTCTGAGAGGTGGAGATGAGGTCCCTTCCACTGAAACCCTTGCAGGTAGCATTAGCTGTGCCCTGGATGTCAGTGCTTGAGGCCAGATGGAAAAATCTTCTGCCTAGAAAACCAATTCTGCACTGCAGTGGAGATGTAATGGAGAGGAAGCAATGGCAGCTCCATAAAGGGCTCTGTTTGCTGGACTTTTCCTGAAAAATGCCTGTGTATGATGGGTCCTGCAGCACCCCTGGGAAATGGGAATACTTTTGTATTGGGGAATAACCCTCTGAGTGTGTCTGCTGCTATCTGAAGAAGAAGTGAACCCATGGAGGCATCATTTGGACTTCAGCACAGAAAGGGCTCTGCATGTTGATATTCTTTCTCTTTTATTCTACAACTGGAAGAATTGCACTTTTTTAAAAAAAAAAACAAACCACCCCTAATTTCTTGGGTGATCAGGGAAGCTTTAATGCACATTCCTTTACATCTGAGAGATTTCTGATATTTTACACAGAGCAAAAATTAGTTTTAAGAGGTAATAAAACCAGCAAGCTTCTCAAAGCTGGAAAATATCCCTTCCACTAAACCACTGAAAACAAGGTCCAAGGATACAGCAAACTTCTATCAGATTTTTCCATTTCTGCAGAGCTTTTTTTTACGAGAGTCTGCTCTTTCTGGGCCTTCCCTTAATCTCCTTCTGACTTTGTTTTTGGAGGAGCTGTTGCTGGCTGAAGCTTCGCTCCTTTAAAGGTTTTCAGTCAAGCCTTGGTGCCAGATGCTGCTCGGCAGCTCCGTGCCTCTGGACCTGGAGCTGCTCTCTTGCAGTTTGCTCATTTATTCCATATTTCTCTAGGTTGCTTAATTAAACTCTGCCCAACTCTGGCAAAAATATAAACCAGAATTGCAGCAGGGCTGCCTGTGGATGACTGAATGCAGTCAGCGCGAGGAGGATGGATGTGCTTTGGTGCTGAACTGAGCTGTTGCGTTTTGGCTGGGGTAGATTCTGCATTTCTTTATCACAGAGCATTTAATAGGGAAAAAGTAACGCTTGTAATCATTGTTACATCCCTTTTTTTTCCCTCTTTTGCTGAATGCAGAGAAGCACCCCCTGTGCTGGGCTGCAGCCCAAAACTCACCCGGAGGAGTTGGACTGCAGCCCTGGGTGTCCCAGTCCTTGTCACACAGGACAGGGCCCAGGGGTGGCATCCCCGTGTCACCTCATCTCGACATCCAACACAGAGAGGCCAAACGATGGCAAACAGAGGGTTCTTGTTTGCATGCCTAAAACTAAGCTTCAATTTTGTCAGCTTGAGCTGCTGCTATAAGTGTCTAAATGTGTTCTGGTTTATTTGGGCAGCAGATTTGTTTTGCTTTATTGGCTTAAAAAGAAGTGGTGCAGCCTGTACTGTTGAGCCACCAGCCAGGCTGTTTGCTCAACCGCTGGAGAGCCCTTCTTCAGCTCCGCATTGCTGATTCCCACCCTGCTCTGGGTGCTGTGCTGTGCCTTGCAGATCTCGCTTTATTTCCCCCAACACTTACTGCTATGATTTTTGGTTATTTTCTCTGCCATATAGGTATTTTCCGTGCTTTCTTAAATTGCCAGGGGTATTCCTGTCAAGGCTAATGCATTAATACCCGTTTCATGCCAATGTGTATACAAGTGTTATGAATTAACAAGAAGTTAATAATTGCCCAGCACGTGATATACCTGGAAAGTGCTGGGTGCAGTGAGTTTTCCTGCTCTTCTACAGACCAACTTACATCCAGGTGTTTCTCATGGAGAAAGAACAAAATACCCTCTGTCCCCATTGCCAGAAATCACAAATCCCCATTTATTGTGGGAGTATTATCTCCTTTTTACTCCTGTGTGTTCTTTCAGTTTGTTTCCTTTGGGGTTACTCTCCATTCCCCCATGGAGCTGGGGGAGCTCGGCTGCAGAAAGGCCGCTCAGTCCAAAGCATCAAGGAGATGATGACCTGGCTTGGTCCATCGCATTTCTCACCCAGGTGCATTTCTGGAGGAACATCCTGGTAACATCCGAGCCCGTAATTTTGTAGCTGTGTGATGAGCTGTTGCTCAGGGATGCTGCCATCTCAGTGCTGGGAAGCAAAGGGTTTAATTTTTGGCTGGGGAGTCAGCTGGGTGCGGACCCTGGCAGAATCCTTCTCATGTACCTTCACCCGTGGGTATTTTGTGTCGAGGGAGCATTGTCCGGGAACCTCTGCAGCCCCACTCGTGGCTTTGTTTGGTTTGGATGCTCTTTGTGTGGATGACAGCTCGGAGGAGCATTGAATGCTCACACAGGAGCTTTCAAACAGCATCCGCTGCTGGCTTTGCCTGGGTCCAGAGTGGCAAATGAAATATGGGAGAGAAGGAAACTTTTACACCTTCCAGCCAGTTATTCTCAACTGAGCACTTAGCTCTGCTGTTGGCTTTTCTGCTCCTAAATACACCATGGGACTGGGTTCAAGGATTAACTTTCCACCACTTCCCTCTGTAGGACTTCAGGAAAAAAAGAGCCGAGGCTCTCCATGCAGTTTCCTCACTTGCAAAATTGCTTTAATGATGTTTGCATGCGCTCAGAAAGGGTTTTGTGCTCCAAGAATAGACGTGTTATGCCAGTGCTGCACATTGTCATGATTTATTATTTCGGAGCTAATGGGATGCACCACAAAGAGCGTGGTGTGATTTCGGAAGCTGAAGCTGTGCCGCGTTTCCTGGTGACAATGGGGGTGATTGTGGCTTTTGGGGGCAGTGTGGGACGTGGGACTTGTCCTTTGCAGTGCCCATGAGGAGCCCCTCATTGTTCCTCTCACCAGGCAGCAGGGGTTTGGGTTTGGTGTTGGTCTGGAAGGACACTGGCAAAATTTGAGGCAATAGCTGGTGTAAATTTGTGGTTTCAGCAATATTAAGAAGCTGTTGACATGTTGGAAATAGTATTTCAGGGTGTAAATGCATGAGAAAGGGAGATACTGGAGTTACAAAACTATTTCAGCCGTGCCAGTCCTGAGTGAGCTGTCAATCGCTGAAATAGTATTTTCAGTATGGAAATCGTAAATACCTGAATTTTAATTCCACACCCCCATCCCCTTCCTTCTCCCCCATCTTCCTCAGAGCAGATCAGGACGTGTATGGTGGAGCAACCACGCGGCTGAACCTTGGCTCTACCATCTCCCTGAATCTCCCAGACTGAGCAGTGCCAGGTTTGGTGTGGTCCTTGAGCAGGGGACATCGAGGCATCCCCCAAATGTTGCTGTCTGGGGGAAACAGCCTCATGTGACCAGCAAAGGAGCCGAGGAGCAGACCTGGCTGTTTGTAGTCAATGAAGTTAAACCTTCCCCAAAATCCAGCCTGTGAGTCCACGTCTCATCTGGGTGCACTCCACTTAACCTCATTCCACATTGCCCTGGTATTTTGCATTTGTAACTCACAAATACTTCAGATCAGCAGAAATAGCTGCATCCCATGCTTTGAGGTGCAAGCTTTTGACTTAGATTTAGAGACTTAATTTTGAAGCTAATACTTTTGTGAAGCTTCAGCATAAATACTTGCATCCAGGGTTTTCACTGACACGCGGCTGATCCCGGCTCTCCCGACACTGTAAACTGGCTTCAGATCTGTCAAAAAAGAACACATCCAACCACGCTTTAAAAAATGCAACCCCCCACCCTGTAATTTCAGATAATTAAATACATCCTTGCATATCTGTAGTCTGCATAATCAGTTGTTGAAACACCAGTCTTATTCAGTACGGATTGTAAATACTCTCTGGAGTTTAAACCATGATGTTGTTATCTAAAAAGAGAGAATAAAGAAGCTATGGCCGACAGAAATGTCGCGATATACATCCTGGCTGCCCTGCTGTTGTCTATCAAGGTATGTCTGAGCTTTCAGATATTAGAACTTTTCAAAGGAAAACACATGGATCCCACCTCTTTCGTATTAATATTTCCTGAGTGCTTTTCCTTTCAAGTGTTTCTGTTTTCGGTGGTGCCTTTTTCAAATTAAAAAGGCTTCCCAAGCCTTTAAACACAGCATGTGTCCAAAGTGTGGAAAATTCTCTTTGAAGAGTCACACTGTTTAAAAAAAAAAACAGAAAAGGAGGTAAAAAAGGAGAGCAAATGCTGGCTGGTGTGGTGTGAAGGGCAGCTCGGTGCTTTGAAACAGCACATTTCTGATTAGACATGGGCTTTTCTGTGCTGGTGTTACACATTATCCAGAGAAAGATGAATATGCATGCAGGCGTACTTTGAAATATTAGTGTGATCTGTATTAATCCAGTTGGTGTTAACAGGAATATTGGGGTGCTCATGCAGTTTGCAGCTGAGTTGGGATCTGTAATTGCTGAGGATGGTTCCAGGTGAACGCAGGGACACGCAGTGCTGACATTGGGAGGGAAGAAGGGGGGAATAATCTCCATGAAATAAAGATTTCTTTTTCATATAATTGCATTTGCATATTCCTTGGACACTGGGCTGCACGTTGTTGTTTCCAGTGAAGCGCAACATGATTTTGTGATAAACGTAATAGTGAGACTCATGTGAATCCGACTGCTCCCTGCCTGGTCTCACTCATCCCGTGCCACCTGCAGACAGTGAAACTGCAGAATCAGGGCCGGTCCTGTGACCGTCAGGAACTTTATTTTGGGATATCTGCGGGGTGACTGCGAATGAATAGGGGATTAGGAAATACTTTGCATTTTGGCTCTCCAAATCTATCTGTCAGCCTGTGGCCTGTCTTTGCAGGTGCTGCTGAAATCACAGAATCACAGGCTGTGTTGGGTTGGAAGGGACCTTTACAGCTCATCCAGTCCAACCCTGCAGTCAGCAGGGACATTGGTACCAGATCAGGTTGCTCAGAGCCCATCAAGCCTGGTCTTGAATATCTCCAGGGATGGGGCCTGCACCACCTCTCTGGGCAACCTGTGCCAGTGATCGACCACCTCATGGGGAAGAGCTTTTTCCTCATATCCATCATAAATCTCCTCTTTTCTAGTTTAAAACCATTACCCCTCATCCTATTGCTCCATGCCCCAGTGAACAGCTCTTCCCCAGATTTCTTACAGGCACCTTTCAGATATTGAAAGGTGCTCTAAGATCTCCCTGGAGCCTTCTCTTCTCCAGGCTGGACAGCCCCAACTCTGTCAGCTGTCCCCATAACAGAGCTGCTCCAGCCCCTGAGCATCTCCACGGCCTCCTTTGGACCCGCACCAACAGCTCCATGGCCTTTTAGTGTTGGGGACTCCAGCACTGGACACAGCACTGCAGGTGGGGTCTGAGCAGAGCAGAGCAGAGGGGCAGAATCCCCTCCCTCGCTCTGTGAGCTCTTGTCGTGGCTGCCCCGATCATTCCAGGTCAGTGGCAGAGGCGCAGATCTGGGTGATTTTGGGATGCGGAGGGTCCCTGTGTGCTGTGATGTTCTTATAACCCCTAAGCTGAAGGACACGGGGATCCAGGCAGAGCTCTCATCCTTCTCTGAATTCATGTGAAGCTTCATGAAGGGAGCAAGAGCTTGCAAAGCCCCGATGGCCTCTTTAATTGCCCAGGATTGTGATGTCCTTGTTAATCCGGGCAGAATTTCCCTGGACAGCAGCTTAGGCGGTTATTTGTGGTCTGGCGTGATCTGATTATCGCAATGCTGATGGTTGGGCAGGGAAGTGGATGACCCTGGGACTGCTGCTGTGTCCAGAACCTGGGAAAAAGGCAATATTTTCTGTCTTTTTGGCTATATTAGTCAGCAACTCAGTGTCTCTGTGATACCGAAACAGCTTTCAGGATAAAACTGGATACTTGTAGACTCTTTGCTTGCTTTATTTCTCTGCTGTCCCCTTTATTCCTCCAGGTGCCAAATGAAAGGTAAACCCCTATGACTGGAGGGTTTGGAGTGAGCAGCGATCTGTTAAAATCCTGCTCAGTGGAGGAGTTGGGAAAATATGAGGAGTCTGGAAGCAAGTCAAAAGTTTGAGGGATGATATTTTGTGTAGCAGGCTCTGAAGTAATAGGAAAAGAGAAAAAGAAAATTATTTTAGCTTTCTGTGACCTTATCTTTTATGATATCTCTGCATTTTAAGGCACGCTGTGTGTTATGGCCGTGACACTGGTGTTACAGGCACCTACCCAGGGAAAAAGGAGATGCCTCGTCCCTCTGGTTCAAAACCGGGAAGAGAATTCGGGGTTTGACTCCCAATCCCCTCCCTTTCCTGAGGGCTGACATTTCTTTGTTCTCCATCTGCTCAGCACCAGAGTCCTATCATAGCACATAAATTGTCCTTAAACCTTGCCAGATGCGTGATCAAAGGTGGGGAGATAGTGCCCAGGTTAAAGGGCAGAATTGGACCTGCGGAAAGCAGATGCAGCGCTGAAGAGTCAGAGGTAACATCGTGTTGGGTCAGCAGTTCCGTAGCTGTGATGTGCAGCAGGAAGCACAGGGAGAAAAAGGGATTTATTCACTGCCTTCCTTTGGGACTTGGGATACCCAGACAGTGCAGTCTGCATTATTTTGTTTTGGTTTGGTTTATTTCTATTTTTATTTTATTTTATTTTAATTTTATTTT
>NW_010205504.1:0-23290 GCF_000695765.1 Mesitornis unicolor
TTACTCTGCTTACGACTAGAACCAGCCCTGTGAAATAATAACTCAGAGCTTCACCCTGATTTCTTAAGAGCAAAAACATTCACAGTTGAATGGGATTTGAGCTGACATTATCTCACCTCGCCTAGCAATGGAGTACTGGTGTAAATTATCAGTCCCGGCAGTGGAGGACTCCAAACTGACAAACCAACCTTTAATCTTGTTTTCCCTCCAGTTGCTCCAGCAGTGTTTTTGCAACTGTTACAGGGAATTGTTTTCTCTTATCATTTTCAGCAGAAATGACAGGCTGGTCTTTTTCCACATCATTAATATCATTCTCGCCCATGGCAGTATGCGCTGTGCAAAACAAAACTCGTTAGGCTGGAGTTGGAGGACGTATGTTTTCTCACATTTTGCCTAACAGAAGTGGGGCTGGGTTTTATCCAAACTCACTCATAATATCCCATGTTCTTTGTCACAATATGCCCTGGCTTCATGGACCTATTTGCAGCTATCGCATCTCTCCATCCCCATCACGTCCTGCATGACTGCACCTAACGTTGGCAGGAGGATTTCACTGTGAAATGGGAGAATGACACATACGCTCAAAATAGGCATCACTTCCCTATGCTAGCTTTTCCACTTTGCATATGTGATGAATAGCTGTGTGAGGGCTTTTTGCATTGCAGTTGGATCTACAATGTGTAGGCGAATCAGAGATTCCTTACGCTTGCTTGCAAGGCTGAAAGTGAATTCACTCTTATTAGAATGATGTAGGTCTTTCATTCTAAAAATCAAACAAGTAGTTTTCAGTTTGAACTGTATAAAAATATTTAAAGCAAAGTGGAAGGTCATTTTTACTGGAAAATTGACACAGGTCCTCTTTAAGTAAAATTAAAATTAGTTTGAAATTTATATCTTGTTTTGATTAGTTTATCATGGTTACTTTAAATAGTGGCAAAACAAAAAAAAATATTCCTTTTTTTATTTGTAAGCAAATTATTTGGTTAAATTGAAATTTCATTGGGCAATGTTTCTGTACAACTAAGAGTGTACTCTTAATTAAAATCGGTTGTCTTCATGACATATTTTTTTTACCATATTGTTTTAAGGACTCTGTTATGCTGACTTCTGAGAACTCTTAAAGTGTGGTACCATCACTATCCTGAGATATCAATGTTTAAACAGGAAGACCCGTTCTACCAGTATTTTACTATTCTGAAATAGAGAAAATTTTTAAAAGTTCAATAAAAATCTTAGATACTGTAGGTTTAATGCTGCTGCACATAAATTTCAGGAGTATGGTCTGCAAAATGGATCTCAGAAGCCAGGTATGTTAAGTACATTCAATTCCCACAGCAGGTGGGGAAAGTTATATCCTCCAGAATGAGACCCAAAACAACCAACTTGATCAGTTCAGAGAAACTTAAAATAAAAGCAGCTGATGAGCAAGACAAAGATATCTCAGATCCTTCAAGCAATTGGATGAGGGCCTCCAAGGGGTATCTCTGGTCACTTGGGGATCATTATACGTCAAGAAATGCTGGATTCTGCCCATGTATTGGTCATGCTCCGAGTTCATCTTTGCCTTGATTGTCCCTCCAAAGGCTTTGTGAAGGAATGTCTAATTCTGGTACCAAGAAGATGACCACCGAGAAGCCAAAATCCATTCAACGGCCCAGGTTTCTTTCCTTTTCCCTCCTTCTTATTCTGTCTTCTTTCTTTCTATCTTTATTTTTTTTTCTTCTGGCTCAAGACCTTCACAATTTATGAAAGCTTAGTGTAAATCACCACAGGAATTCATTTCAGATGACTCATTCTACGTGGCTGGTTGAGCCTGCCAAGGATTTCTGGTGAGCAGATTTGTGTATGTCTGTATGTATGCGTGGAAAAGGGAAGGGAGAGTTTGGCATTGCGATCGGTGAAAGTGGGACAAAAACAGACCTCTGATTTGCACCAAAAAACCAGCATTAAGGAAAGATCTGATCTTTTTCATGAAAAAATATAGTGGAGAAAATGAAGGAAGCTTCCTTCATTGTGAATGTCCAAGGCTTGGGACTATGGAAGATGCTGGAAACCTTTCCTATTCTCTATGGCTGAGCAACTTTCTAATTTATGTATTTTACAGAAGTGATAAACTGTTGCTTAATAAATTATCCTATAGTTCTTCTGAAAAATACTTCTGAACTAAACAATTTTGTAGCAGTGGATCAGTTAGCGTCATCCAAAAAACTTTACAACATATCCCTGATAGCTGAGTTCCATTCCCATGTTCCTAATGAATAAACTGAGGCTTAAAGATGCAGGTTGACTTGTGCTAGAAAAACTTACATATTAGCAGCAGATCAGGAAAAGAAACCCAAACAAACATGAACGCCATGGGCCATATAATAACCAGTAATTAATACTCAAGATGATCAAGGTGGAAAAAGCAACTGCTTACTTTACTCCAATGCATGGGCCTGTCTGTATGTGTACTGTAAATATTTATATCAACGTGATTCTCTTTCCGTCATGATAGGTTTTATTTAGCAAAAAGAAGAGAACAGAATTAATGTTTATGTTCACATTCAATGAAGTAGGCCTTCACCATCTGTGAAGTTAATGTAACAAAACAACATTTTCACATGTCATTTACTTTCAATTTCTTTCCTGTTTTTAAAAATGTAGTCTAATTAGAGAAGGGATTGTGAAGGAGAAGAGCAGGAGGTGAAGAAATCTAAATGCGGAGCTTGAAAGCACCATATTGTAATTTGGGATTAGAAGAGGAAGAGATGCATTTGCATGATGATGCCTTTCATATTTATTCAGTTAGAGAAGTGTTTATTGAATGCTTAAGGCAGAGAATAACGATTGCAGACACGCTCAGAATCTCAGCCAATCGAAATAACTAACAACAATATACACTCTCCATCTTAAAAGGAGTAGGTTCAAAAGTTATAGGTCCCCTTTCACTCAGATCATATGCTAAAGATCTCCCAGGAAATACCAAAAACTGCCTTGTAATCCTTCAAATGTTTCTTTTCTGAAAATACGTTAACACATACGCTTAATTGAATGTATTGAAGTTA
The DNA here is from genome assembly GCF_000695765.1 of Mesitornis unicolor. NCBI lineage: Eukaryota > Metazoa > Chordata > Aves > Mesitornithiformes > Mesitornithidae > Mesitornis > Mesitornis unicolor. The sequence goes on from NW_010205504.1 coordinate 3,048, forward strand.
AAAATTAATTAATAAGTGTTACTAGACCAAGGCCTTTGGTTTCTACAACTGCACAAGGAAAACTGAATCAGAAAAGGCAAATCTGAAAAGCTGATGTAAAATATAAGGGGAAAATATCCAGAGCCACAAAAAATGTGATCTTGGCAACTGTAAGGTTCATCAGTAGCAAGTGAAAAAACAAGGAGCATTTTCATTCTGATTCAACAGAAAGTGGGAGCTGTCAACAGATAAGGCCAAGAGGTCATGGTGCTTCATGTCTTTTTTGCTTTAGCCTTCACTAAAATAATTAGCCTTGGCCAGATACACTAATAAAGCTGGCACAGAGCAGAAAAGCCAACTCAGCTAATGCAAAAGGTAACCAAGACATGACATTCAAAACAGGTAGATAGTAATAGGAGATAGGAAAAGCTCCCATCTAGCTTTATATGCTTTAGTTACCTTCATATAGAGAACTGGTTGAAAGGACTTCTGAACAACTGGTGATTTTTCTGGAGAATGGTTACTTGGAGTCTCAATAACTGGAAAAGAGGGAAAAAAACCTCCAAATATATTGACTACCTTTTTAAAAGAGCTAAGTGCAGTGCTAAGGAATTATCATCATCCATCTTCATCATTGACTGACAGCGACCTAGGAAATCAGGCATTTAGAAGCCAACATGAATCTGTCCAGAAAAAAAGTTTTTCAGACCAATCTGTTTTCCTTTCAAGATACAATAATGGTCTATTGGGAAAAAGCAGTTGAATTTGTATCTTGACTTTAATAAAGCTTTTTGTGTTATCCTATATAACATCCCCAGTGGTAAGATACGAAAGCATTAGCTGGGTGTACAAAGGTTGTAACTACTCAATGGATGGTACAAAAAGAGCAGAAAATCCGTCCTCTAATTATTAAAGGTTGATTGCCAGTTCAGACAGAGCCGCATGGCACTGGAACCCTCTTGGGTTTGGTGCTATTTCATATACTCAGTAACCTTAACTAATTAAAAAAATATGATTTTTAGGTTTGTAGACAACCTAAAATTTTGTAGCATAGCGAAACTGTCTGTATACTGCAGGGCATAAGAATAATTCTGAATATTCTTGATAAACAGGGGAAACATGATAATATTCATTACAAATAAGTGCAAGTTTCTACATTTAGACAGTGATAATCCTCTTTATAAATGCAGAATAAGGAAAACTGGTTAGACAGCAAATCCACTGAAAGATATTTGCCGAACTTCAAATTGACAACCATTAGAGAAAACTCACAGTAAAAAAGAAATCAAATTTCTGGACAAGGACAAACTTCACACTGGGTTGTATAAAAATGAGTGGCATCTGTAAGACACAAGAAATTATCCTTCTCTCCCTTTATAAAGCCTAATCGGGAATACTCTGACCTTGATTTGAATGCCATGCCTCAATAAAGCTGTGCTTTTTCACTCTGTGTCCAGAGGAAAGCAAAGAGAAAGGTGAGAAGGTTGGAAAATACACACTACAAAAGGGAAAAAGAAGGAAATGCACTGATTGAGCCTAGAGAAAAGAACAGCAGGTGAGACCGTGGTGAGGATTTTGAGACACACCAAGGAAACGCAAAAGACACAATACTGTTTTCAATATATACAGAGATAAGACAAGAGCTATTAGGAATAATTTCCAGCTTAAGCAGATCCTTGAGTGTAAGAGGTAAATTAAATTATCACTTCAGATCTCTTTGTAGTTTTAGTTTCTATTTCTCCTCCCTGGAAAAAGGTGGAATTTTACTTTTTTGGGGGGTGTGAGGTTAAGTATATTTTATTTTTCTTGTTTTTGGTGCTTTTGGGGATCACTCTTGACAGAAAGCTTGCAACATAAAAGGACCATTGCACCACTGCACTCTTTTTTTAGGTGTCCTCATCACTTCTTTCAAATGTGCAGGAAATTATTTTAGTAACTCTTCTGGACCTAAAAATTAGTCGATTGCTTTGGAAATCCTTTCACTTGCCTACTGCTTAAGTTGTGGTGCATTTCTCCAGGGCTTGCAATAAATCTATAAATGATAGCAATTTGACACTGGGATGCACTGTTAAAACAGCACGAAACCCAGGGCAGTTACACAACCAACAGCTTTCATTCCACAGGCGTCATACGGCATAAATAATGGCCATTTTATCCTTAGCAATCTGTACGCCAGACTGCAGATGCTTTCCTTGCAATTTTGAATGCTTACTCCCATGGGCCAAGGCATTCAGAAAGCTGGCACTTTCGTGCTAGTATGGTATTTCTAGCAGGCTCCTCAGGAAATTTGACATCATGTTTTGTGACATATCTTGCAGATAGCATTTTCTTTTCGATTGCTCACCCAAATGTTCGCTGCCTGTTATAGGCAACATAATTTAATATTGCAAGCTGCTTCTGCACCCTGTTGTTAAGAGGTAATTTGTTCTTTGTGTTTCTTCTGTAAAGGGCTGGTGTTGTTCAATTCTAATGCTCACATTAGAGAAGAAGCTCAGAAGCGAGGTTTACAATTAGACTAGGAATTTGATAAACATGAAAGAATTAGAAGCAGCCACTTTTTAAAACGAAGGATCAAAAGAAGTTCTAAAATGTATATGGGTTTGAACAACCATTCTTGCATTCAGAGCGATTGCTCCTGAAATGATAAACAGGAGAAAAATCTACGCTTCAGAAGAGTATCAATTAAAGAAAAAGAAAAAATTAATTTTACCATAACTGTGTAAAAAAAAATTAATTATATGGCAAATATTGCTTAATGTAATCATCATGACAAGAATGGAAAGAAATGAAGATGCAGCCATTCCAATTAAAAAGAAAAAAAACCACACAAAACAAAACCGTTTTCATAAGTTGAAACTGAATGAGTGAATGAAATTTCAAGAGAAATGGAGATTAAAAGAATTCATTGTATCTTACAAGATGACTGGGAGTCAAGAGGAACAGTTAATTTAGCTGAAACCAAAGAAGCCCTAATACAATTTTCATATTTGGAATTGTTCTGCTACTTTTTGTATTAGCCGCAGCAAAGGGATCTTTCTGGGAATTCTCTACACTTTGAAAACTAGACATGAAATGAGAAAGCAAATGCATGAAACAAATATTAGCTCATCATGCCACAAAACTCTGTCATTTGATCCCATGTCATTATATCTCTCGGGCTTGCAAAATATGCTAAGAGAAGCTGAGCACAAAGCATTAATCTGTAATTTACTACTCATTGTGATTTTTGCTGACACTACAGCAGAAGCTGTAGAAGGCCATTTGAAGTCTATGAAGTTTTAAGGAATAATTACTTGAAGAGTAATTACGTGAGTTAGCTCTGCTCCCTCACTGTGTAGTTATCCACATTCTTTATACAGAGGTTCACAAGGAAATGAAGATACAGCCCCAAATTGTGAGTCATGGTGCCATTCAATACCCTTCAACTCAGACACCTCTGTGTGGATAGGCAAGTTACATTTGTTTTTTAAGAGAGAGAAGCATGGGCAACGAGCTCCTGCAGCACACAAATAGCAAACCCTTTGTCTGGTGCGTGCTGCACATCTCCTACTGTGGCACAACACAGAGTGAAGCCCAGCGGGCAGATAACAGTGCTGTTACAGGAGAAAAATCAAAGCCAAATGTGAACTTTTCTGAAGATAAGCACGTATCTGCTAAGCCTGTGGTAGGAGGAAGGAAGAGAAAGCTTAACTACTCATTCATATTTTAAGGGGGGAAGTTTATGTCAGAACAAAGCCAGATGCTGTCCCCAACGTTCTCCCCTCCTTTTCTCAATGTTATGGAATATTTATTTCCTTGCATATTTTCTTTTGTTGCTTAAAAGGAAAAAAAAAACAACCCTAGTGATCTCAGAGAAAAGTCCTGAATGGCAATGAGGGAGGAGGAAAGGGTCAGGGCATGGTGACTGCATGCCCCTTATTTTGCCAGCATCCCAGCCTTCACAAATATTGCCCATCGCACAGCTTGGCGCACAGTGGGTGACGGAAGCAGGTCTCTGTCATGACCACCCCCTCTCTCCAGACTTTTGCAAACAACTGGAGCTGTGATGCAAACCTTCTGCAAGGGTGTGCAAAGAGACATATTTTAGTCCTGCACCATCACATACCCCAGACAATTAACCTTGCATGGACATGAGGTGTACTACAGGTGTGCCACAGACGTAGCTTTGCACTGCCCCCAGTCTAAAGACCTTGCAGGGTCCAGGCCAGCCTCACAGGCCAGCAGTCAAAGACAGACATATGTTTTCCCCTTCAATTGAATTAAGCAGTAAATTTTCTTTCAACACAGGGACCTCAGTTTGGCTTGAAGCAAGAACATGCTCCCAGGTCTCTCATACATCCCTAATAACGTTAATTATTTCCCAGGCCAAACCAAGACTGAGATTTGCTCTGCATCTCAGCTGCAAATGTTTCTTCTAGGCAGCAGGAGATTCCAGCACAAGTCCCTTTGCCAACTAATATTTAATTAGTTCTAGCTGCAAGAGGAAAGACCAAAAGATTCCCATTTCACAACAGCTTACAGCTTACTGGCTCGGACACAGACCAGGTAGGAGTCATCAGCACAAGTTTGCACCAATTTTTATCAGCTGCAGGAGTTAAAAATGAATGTAGATTTGCACCAGCTTGTAGATTTGAAGTGCTGCCTCTGCAGCAAAATCTAGCAAGATGTCAGTCTGGAAAATTTTACTGGGTTTTTAATACAATCCCTTTTGTAGCAGTTTGACATCTGCCACTTTCTCCCCTGGTACGGTGTAGGAAGCTCAGGCACTTAACTCAGATTTGTTGACTCTATCAGACGACTGGAGACCTAACTGGCACTGCTGACTTTCAGTCTTCTTTGTGGATCTTGCAGGAAATACTTGTCCTGAGAGGTTTTTCCCTTGGGAAAGCTTGGGAGTCCTTGTTAACAGTGCTTGTAGCAAAAAGAATTCTAAAAGTTTCCTTAAATAAAGAAATAATGGTAAGATTCTTCATTTATGTCACATTTCCTGACTCCTTCACCCATTGACCCAGGTATTCTGCTGAATAAATTAACCTTACAATAGGTCTTGGGGTCACAGCCTGAGACCCACAGTAGACAGACGTGGAATAAGAATCCTGCTGACAAGATTTTATATTCCCAGTAGGAAAGAGACAAAGATGGTGCTGTTATGACTTATATTAGACACACACAGGAGCCATACGTACCAAAGCTAGAAAAAAAAAGGAGTGATACCCACTGATTTCTACGGATTTTTTCTACCAAAATTATGTGTGCACTCTGAAAATTGATCTGAGTCTATACAACAGGGTATAGAGGAACAACTAAGCACATGATGTGGTTTTTTCAAGGCACAAGTACAGAACAACCATTTTGTCAAGATCCAAGAATCTGGATGAATCACTTCCTTCCTCCACAACAGGGCAACATGTGACAGACAGAAACAACAACCTCCAATTGGAAACAGGCAAACTGGGAGAAAGCAGGAGAGGACGGTGGGAAGTGTAGGATTTCCTACAGTAGCATAAAAGAGGCTTGCAAAACCACTTCAGTGCTTTCGTAGTGAAAGCCTCACGTGTTTGTAGCTGTTTCTAGAGCTTCTTTAAGTAGTTGGTTTGCTAAATAAGCCAATGGACAGAACCTAGTCAAAGGTCCTAATTGCATATATAGTAAGTCAAACTGGTAACATTAATGCTTATGTTCTCTTCTTGCTGAAACACCATGGTAAAACTCAATACTGGAAATGCACATGTCTTTCCGACACAGAGGTTCTGAACTTCATTTGCTTTATTCAGTTTTGGAGGGCAAGGATACAGAGAAAAAAAAATGAAAAATTAATATGTGGGGTATTTTTGGTTGTTCAGAAAACATTTTCACAAGCAGTAGCAGGAAGTCGTGATTTTTGTAACCATTATAAATGCCTCACAGGCAGAGGAAAAGCACAGCATTTTGAAGTGTGATTGCAACCTGGCCAGCAGAACATGGAAATTTCATAAAAAAGCTATTAACGGGTCAATTTATCAGTAAATAAATTCTTTTTCGACAAAACACTTCTGGTCAAACTACACAACCAGTGTATTCAATTACCTTCCAGTGTAAATATCAGCTATTTTACAAGAATCTTTCCCAGAAATAAATGAAAAGCGAAGCTACAACTGAATAGAAAATAAAGCCCTAGCCATTTCAACCTAATTCTGAGTCTTCTAGACTCCTTTATAGTGCTTTTCAGTGCTTATTTCACTAAAATTCGAATCTTTCACACTGCTAAACATAAATGGGCATACCACAGAAGAGATACACGAAGAAAAGGCTTCAGTGAAATACTGATAGTAGCCTGAAGTGTCCTAAGAAGTTATTATTCTTTATGTAAACACAAAAAGACAACACAGAGACAAAAACACTTTTTGAAGTCGCTTGAAAAGGACTAGTACTTTAAATTTAATATCTCAATAGAAGAGTTTCATTATTTCTCACCATTAACTCCTTTCTAGCAAGAAGAATAGAAGTAATCTTTACTATTGAAATCATATCTGAATGGTAGTCCCCAAGAAGTCACCACTGTAAGGTAAATCAATGGGAAAAACTTTTCTGATATATTAAATTCCTTAGAATAGAGCGCAGAGTTTGCAAGGATGGAATTTCCCTAGGAATTTTGAATTTATGGGTCTATTCTCACTGAAGAGATTAAAAATAAACAAAAAACCAAGATAGAGAGGGAAGGGAAGGACTGAACTTGCAAAATGTACCTCCACATTTAATATACCCAAGAATTTGTCGAGGACATGGCTTTGATTTGGTTCCTCTGAGATTCCCTGAGAGATATTCAGGTTTGGATTTATAAATAATAAACTTATAAGACTGCAAGACTGAAGCAACTGCCAGAATCCAGTTCTTGGCCATCATTAGCAAATATCAGTTTATTCTTGTAAACACACAAGAAGTTGCTCAGAAATATTAAATTTTCACAGTCATAGAAATGGACAAAGATTCTGGAAATTGATTTGTTTTAATTTATTTGGCTCATCCCTGGTGGGAGCAATGCAATATTGACAGTGTAACCTTTCCCTGTTCATGAACACAACTGGTGTTACATTTGAGCCAAAAAAAGAAACTATTAAACTGTGCTATTGCAGCATTTTGGCAAAATTAAGTCTTCGAATGACTATGGGAGAAAGTGTTGTGGTAGAGATAACAGGAAGTTTCCCAGGTAGTACAATCTGAGCTTGCATGAATTTGGGCTGGGTTGACTTTCCTCTGTGACCAGGCTGCAAGATCACATTTTAGGCTGGTAGCACTCTGAGCTGAAAAGTTTGCCTCAAGATAGAGGATGCTCTTTCTTCCCAAGAGATCTTGCTATGAGAATGGTAATGGTGTGAGTAACCAAACTTGGTGAGTAAACCTCCTGAGAGGGTTTTTTTCCTCAGCTGATATCTAAAAGATCTTGTCCCATTTAGATGGAACATAGAGGGCAATGTTTAATATGTCCCGAGCAGAGAGAAGAGCTGCAGCATCCTTGACTCATATTTAATAGAAAACAATATATTGAATGGAATTATCTTTGTGAAAACCAGCTGGGTGCAAATGCATAGATTAAGAATAATTCACTTAAAAGCAAGCCCAATCCAACACAACTTGGCAGATCTATGATCTGTAGAGTTCCACTGCAGAGTAAGGACTTTCCATCCTGTTAGCTAATGGTCTGGTCATGGCATAGTTTTAGGCATATGTGAAGGTGTGATTGCCCCATCCCACTCTTAAAATGATCCAGTTCAGGGTGCCACGTAGAGGGTCCTCACTACTCAGCACTGGTGAGACCTCATCTCTGTGTCCAGTTCTGGGCTCCCGAGGCCCTTCATCTCTTAGGACTTGTGACAAACTCATTAAAACAAAAAATGTGACTTTTAGCTCAAGATGCCATCTAGTTGCATCAAGATGCAACATAGTCCTAAGCTATGGCTATGACTGCAATACAGCAAAAGCAGAAATTTGCATGTGATTCAATTGGTAGCACAAGGAAGCAACAAGTAAAATCCTGTCTCCTTACCTCTTATATGACTTTTCATTACATTTTCCATATCAGGCATAGCATTTGCTTAGATCAGTCCTATAGTAATGCTTAGATCAGTCCATAGTATGTACAGTAATAATAGAAACCACATACAGACATCCTATTCCAGGTTTTTGTAAAGCAGTCCAGCTCCATTGAAATCACCAAGAATGTAGCTAAGGTATTATCACAGTTTTCCTTGTAGCAAGCAGGCAGCACATACAATGCCACAGAATGAATGAGAATGGAGTAGGAGAATTTGGGAGCTGACTTTTAACATGTAGACACTAGCAACGAAGCTGCAAGATTTTAATCAGCTACACTGTTTTACATGTGCTGTGCACATCGTCTGCTTATTTTGGGAACAGCTTATTACTTTGTCTGGTCTACTGTAAATGTTAATGCATGTAAATGCTAATCAAGATTCTTACGCTGGTTTCCCACCTCACCTAATAGGATTGCATTAGAGCTTGTTTGTAAGTTTGCATTCAGAATCAGAAATGGGATTGAATCACTTCTCCCTTGTCTCAGCATGGTGGCAGCTGTGCTGCAGAGAATGAGTGGGAACTCACAGTAGCAGGGCTCGTATCTCAGTGAAGCCAAATCCCTTTTTTATGCAAATCGATGTCCTGCAGAGTTACTTGGAAACAGTCACACACCTCACTCCAGAGTATCTAGCAAAGGTAAGGAACGCTGTTATTTTACAAAAAACAATACAGGATTTGCAGAGACAGTAGGATTTAGGTGAGTGTGGGGCACGCAGGAGTCTATTTATAGAAATACACTGTATTACAAATACTGTGAGCAGACTTAGGGAACTGGGGAGTATGAGCTGCTTCCTCCTGTAATGAGTTTGGCTTGGCTGGTATTGAAATCTGAGCAGCAGCTTCATTGACTACCATGTGGCTCTCAGTGCAATATTTGGACTTAATGAAAGTAGCCACTTCTGAATTACAGGAAAACAAAAATAAAATTTACCAAGTGGCTAAATGTCTCCCAGTTTTAACGTGCAACCACTTCTGCCAATGGGACAGTTCTGCGGATGCTAAGGCTGACACACTACTGCACATCTACTCACATTTTTTTCCACTGGCTAAAGTCTGTATCCCCAGAAACCTTTCTTGGATGATGGATTTAAAGTTTTCTGAAAAACAAAAGCAAAGTGATAAGGTCTGTTCTAGGAAAGAAGAGGCTTCTTTTACCTTTAAGGTTTTTTTCAAGCTTTTTAATGCACTGATGTGATGGGAAAGAAATATCCATGAAAACTACACAGATATTTGACTGCTCCCTAGCAACTTGTACATAGCAATCAAGGCACTTCTGTATGTCATAATATATGATACATATGATACTTAATTTATAAGAATTGTCACAAATATATTGCTGATCAGAAATTCTTTGAGATAAGAAATCCTAATCAAAGGTGAAACATTTGCATCAAACGTATGGTGAAACCAGCTGAAAAGAGCCTGTGTATCTGACAGCTTTTTGGGGGGTCTAACTGTGAGATCAGCCCCAAAGCAGAGGCAGGAGTCCTATCTCCAAGCCCCCGGCACATTCATCTCTTCCAAATCTGCATTGTCTAGGCTTAATTTGTTAGACTTGGTCAGAACTGGAAACAAGACACCCAGAACTGCATGGCTATGGAGTCCTCATTTAATCTTTGTTAAGAAAACCTTCTCTGTTTTTTTAAGAATCTGAAAATATCCGCTTAGCAATTTCAAAACAGAAACTTTAGATTATAAGAATGGTTTGTTCTTTCCTATTTGACAGAAGTGGAAATAGAAGCTCAGATGTATTAAGAAACATAGACTGGAAAGCATTTAAGTGCTGCTAAAATACACAGGACTTAGTCTAAATATCACTTCAGAATTGGCCCTTATATGTGATAATGCCATCTTCATGGTTTTCCCCCAGATACTTAGATAGGCTTTGAGAGGAAAATCTGTCATCGTTACATACTTCTGTATGTTAATGTCCAAGTCAAAATGTTTTAGACTACTTTTAATTTTATTACTGATGGAGCCCAGGAATGAGAATGTACCAGGAGTCCCAGATACAGGATGTACTGATTTTTGCTTGTAACACTCCAACTTACAGACATATACTCTCTCTCTTAATCCATAACTCAGTGCTACAACACTCCAGTGTTATTTTTCAATTTTCTTTACATCATGGGCTAGTGGCAGCAGAGAAGCCTCGAGAGGAACACTTCAACTCTTCACAAAAAGAAAGACTGAATGGGTTCTTTCACTGGGAAATGAACCTTCTTAAGCTCTCCAAAAAGCCAATTTGAAGCCAGTCGTGAGTTGTGCAGAGGTTCCTAACATGTCAAACTGATTTGGCATTGAATGAAGTCTTGGGGTGAATTAATTTCTGGGGAAAATAAAATAATCTCTCCATTGTATGTGTTCTCTACTAGGTCCAAGGAAAAGGATGGGCATTAGAGAGAGAGAAAAGAGCAGAGGTACTGAAAGGGAGCTGTTTTGCAAGAAGATGAAAGTGTAATAACCCCAATATGATAATTGCCATAGTCCTCTTGGTTATTTGTATCTCACAAGTCTAAGTTCAGAGACTGCGTGGTAAAATATCTTCTGGCTTTGTTATAAATCAACCCCCCTGTTTGTTATAAACACAACCTGAGTTGGGAAGCAGCAACAGCAATGATGAAAGAATTACTTCTGCTCTTGTGGGGAGCTTGGCAGCTTTCCCATTGCTAATGCTTTCTCTTTGCATCTCCTAACAGTTCAGCCCCATTTGCTGCAATCTTCATTGTGGGTGCTGAATACTCAGTGTCTGTAATATCTTTGCAAGCTTGACATTGAGTAATAGCTTTCTAAAAATGCCTCGAAGGCTGTTTTAAATGTGGCAAAATGGTCTGTAACAAAATAGGTAAATGCAAAAACCCCATGGGATTTATATAAAAAGCCCTTGAAGAAGAGAAGGAAATTAATTGCTGTCTATGTTCAGTTATTGTGTTAAAATACCTTTTACTTCAACACCTTTCATGGATACAGTACTAATACACTTTTTCCTGGGGAGATGTAGCTTTTCTCACAAGCATGTCTGTCACCAAGAGGATAAGACATTATTCAGGTTTAAAAACTCTCCAGAAAAGAGCATCACATAGGAAACAGTTTCAGGTACTTTATTATTTTACCAAACATTGCAGAGCCTCATGCAAGATCCTTCCATGTGTCAATCATCTTTACAGACCCAGACTCTGATTGAGAGGTGTAACAAAATTGCTGGAAAAAGTGGTAAACAACAACAAAACTTCAAAGAAAAAGTCTTTCATGATTGCAATACTTCTGTCTACATAAAGGTAACTATAAATACAAGTGCTAGATTATACGTGAAATTTTATCCCACACTTATAAATGCCTAAGATTGGTAGCCATCCACACAAGACAAAAGAATTGTCTCTTAAATAACTGTTTTCAATAACCAGCATCCTGGAACCAGAAAGAAATAACTAAGAACTGCTTTTAGGATGAAAAAAACTATTGTATAGACAACTGCCAGAGGTGTTGTCTTTATGTAAGTGTCTTTTTCTGTCTCCACTGGAACAGAAGCAAAGATGATAAGCTTCATTTTATCTGTTGTGACCATTACACACAATCTCTGTTTGCTTTCCAAATGCTTTGTCAAGGTTGAGTGGGGTTAAGGATGCCACTTAAGTTCTTACCATAGGTACAGAATAGTATATTACAAATACGTTATGGCAATGAAACTGAGCAGGCAATGAAGAAACAGTGACTTAGGTTCACCTTTGTAATAAAGGATATCCATGATCCTCATATATGTTATAAGTCACTCATTGTAGAAGTAGGAATGACACTAGTAGTAGTAACTATGGTGACACTCAGGTGACTATAGCAGAAAAAGCTTTAATGAGGTGGAAAATAATGTAAGCAACAGTGAACATTAAGAGAATCATCCAACATGATATCCTTTATCAGCATCGTCCTTAAAGCTGCCTGCATGTGTGCTGCTCAGTTACATCCCACTTCTCTGGGGGTCCCGTGGCTCTTGCTGGTTTTGGTCACCCACCAGCCACCGTGCAGCGCACATCAGAATCACAGAATCACAGAATATGAGGAGTTGGAAGGGACCTGGAAAGCTCCCCCAGCCCAACCCCTGCCACAGCAGGATCACCACAGCAGTCACACAGGAACACGGCCAGGGCTTTGGGTGTCTCCACACAAGGACACTCCACAACCTCTCTGGGCAGCCTGGGCCATGCTCCATAACCCTCACACTGACAAACTTTGGCCTCATCTGCAGCTTGAACCTCCTGTGCTCCAGCTTGGGCCCATTGCCCCTTGTCCTGGCATTGGACATCCCAGAGCAGAGTCTGGCTCCTTCCTCCTGACACTCGCCCTTTACAAATAAAGACATAAAGTCCCACTGCCCACAGCTCACGGGTATGGGCCAGCAACAAAATACTGCTGTATTCTTGACCTGGGGAGTGAATGAAGACATGCCATTGTGGAGCACTGTCCCTACCAGGTGAGAAGTGCTTTAGAAATGCTTTTAGCAAAGAAAACAAGTACAGAAAGAAAGGCTGGCAGAAACCTGGCACATTTCACTCAAGTGAAATCATTATTTCAAACAAACACTTACTCTCTTTTTTCCAATTTAGAGACTGCAGGGTGTAGCCTGAGATGTCCAGGTTTTATTTCATAACTGTTCTGCTTTATATTTCATTTGGCTTAGCTTTATTATCTTTTCAGTCTACCAAATGCTTTGCAAGGATGTAACAACCATTTTCAATGTCTTCTGTTTATCCTTGAGGCAGTTCCCTCCTGCCTTTTGCTAAACTGCTTTGAGTAATGTGGTTATTCAAAAAATAAATACATTTCTGTGAAATGCATCTAAATGTGATCGTCTCTGAAATGTTATTTGAATTCTATACTACATCCTTGGCTCGGAGGTTTGGGGATATTTCTTTAATCCCTCACCCATTCGTCTTTCAGTCACAGATGAGCTTTCCAGGAATAAAACTTTCAAGTGTCTTACATATGATAGTATGAAATTCTGCAGCAGAAATGACACATACTTCTATCCACCTGCTGGAGTCAGATTATTTCAAGAAATATACTGTGCTAAAAGTACCAGGCATGTTCCTCTGCTGTATGTGGTTCTGAAGCAGTCACGGCTTTCATCACTTTGCATTTAAGGAGTCTTATGCTATTTCTCTGTATGCTGTACTACAAGCACCAGGGACCTGTCAGCCTGAATTACTTTCATTCTGAGAGTCATTATCAGGAATGGACTAGAAGAAAGTCTTGTTAAGAAATAACACCCTCTGCTTTTCCATGTAGCCATCTTTATTATACTCTAAAAAGACAAAATCTTTTAAGAAATCTGCTTTGAGAGACATTCTGGAATTAGTGAAAAAGGGCAGAGAAAGCAGATCTTCAGAGTTTCCCAGCTGCATCCATTATATTTCATAACCAAAATCTCTACTAAATTCTAGCAAAGCCATTAAAAAATAAATTAAAATACAAGCATAACTCATTGAAAGGAAAATAGGGGTTAGCTGACTGCCCTGTTTGAGTTCTCTTCTTACAGTCTACATTTTACAGTGACCTCAACTGCCATAAATCACAGACCAAACACCCTTCTCTGCAACCACTATTACTAAGTTGGGCTTCTGCAGTCCCATGTTTCTAATGGATTGTTGTGTCAGCAGGGCTGCAATGCCCAGGGCAAGAAGACCTCACCCTCCAGTGCTGGATCAGTCAAGCAAGCGGGCATCACAAAGAGATGGCTCTGGGTCATGAGAAAGGGTCTTCAGCTCAGCACTGCCTTACAAATACAGAAATGGTCTTGGTTTGGGTAGAAAGAGGGTGATACACAGCAATAAGAGGACAGAAAGCTGTACTGGAGAAATGAATGGTGATTTATGTGGCCTAGCTCAGCACCTCCTCTGTTTTACAGCTCTGCGCACAAAGCAGCTAAAACTATTTTACAGTGCAGCATCAGTGAATTCATTTCCAACATCTTTCTGAAAAAATAATTAAGCTGGGTTGGGGAAAGCATGCAGAGGTATCAGGAGACATTCCCCAAAGCTACAGCATAGATGTACAGCTGCTGAGGAAGTCGATTTTACATGCTAGGGAGGGAAAATGCTGATAGAAAAGATTGTGTCTGCTGGCAGGTTGCTAAAGAGAAAACTTCACTTTCTGGCAGCACTTGCACAGGAAACTTTTTCCACTGTGGGATACTATTGGACAGAAAAGTGTAGTTACTGATGGAGAAAATGGTAGGTGTCCAACCAGAAAGGGCTTATCCATCTGTGGTCCATAGCTAGTAAATATCTGATTATAGTGGAGAAGATCTAGAAATACTTCTAAAAGTTCAATTAAACACGTCACTGTGCAAGATTTTCTTGAAACTTCTCCTCAATCCTTTTTTTTTTTTCAAATGTAGAGGAACACTTCTTTTAAATGCTATTAATTGCCAAAATAGGAATAAAAAGGAAAATCTAACTATCAGAGACAAAGTAGATCTCTAAGCCAATTATGAACTCTGCTCAATAGCACTTTATGCTAAGGAATGGAAAAAAAAAGTAATAGAGAAAAAGTTATGAGGTTAATAAGAAGGTCACCATGAACCTTCACATTGAAATGCTGCTCCAGTGTTTAGAGAAGAGTAAGCTGTGAACATATATTGCTTTTGGCCCACAGAGTTAGACTAATCATAAAATGAGAATGATCCCAGATAATCCAGCAAGGAACTGTAATTGAGCTCTGCGCATTGTGAAGGCAGGGCTCTGGGAATTTTGTAATTTCTCTGTGATCGCTGAACACCAGGTTACTGGCCAGGAGGAACCGCCAGATCAATCAGTCTGACACCTTGCAAAACAAAGCTCATGAGATTTCACCCATTTGGCCTTCACCACTTTCAGAAGCACATCTAGTCTTGATCTGCAGGTAGACAAAGATGTAAAATCTGTTACTTCCTCTGGGAGCCTATTTCACTGTTACAAATGCAATTTTTTATGCAAAAAATGCAAAAATCCTGCTGGCAATTCAAATACCTCTATTTTTATTTTTCTAACTGTTGTTTCTCACTAATATTTTCCTTCCTAAGACTTTTCTGTATTTGGGATCTTCCCTCCACTAAGCTAAGAAATACTGATAATCAGATTGTCTTTCTCAGCTTTCTTTTTCATGAGAGAGTCTATCAGTGTACGTCACTTCTCACAGCCCTCAAGAACTTTTTGCATCTCATATTTTTATTTCTCCAGAGCTGTCCCAGGAGATACTGCATGATGTGGAGATCAGCCCGGTAATGCTCCAAGTGTGTGTATTTGGTAGACCTTGACAAATTTCAGCTTCTCGTTTGAAGGGTTTCTTCATTATCCCAAGACACAATGATGATGTTGATGTTATAATGAGTTTTACATTGCACATTTTAAAATCTTTCATCCTGCTGATTTCATGTGGCTAAATGCTACATGTGTGGCCCTCAAAGCTTAATAAAGTTAAATAAACTACTGCATTATTTCAACTCAAGTGGTAATTTAAAGATGCTGTGGGGTGCATTTACTCATTTGCATTGCATTCTTTATGTTGTACCTGGTAATTATTCTAAGGAAAATCAGTTCTGATTTAGACCTCTGCCTTCCACCTTGGCTGTTCAGCTGGAATTTATTGATCACATCATCTTCCTCAAGGATAAGAGGCTGCTTAACAGAGGCTGTACTTTCTGATTTAGAGTTGACTTCTGACATTGCAATCACAGTTCTCATTGTAAGAGCAGAACTGTAGCTCGCAGACATGCTGATGGTGGACTGAATCCTGTTACCTTTTGTGCATACTCACACCAAAGTTTAAATACTCCCCGCCTATGAATGTGATTGATAGCCTAACCATAGAAGTCCCACAGAGTCTCATTCTTGGACTACTCTGATCTTCCAGAAATGGTCCCAATTGCCATAAGAAATGCATTGTTCCCACTGCTGCTTTGTCATCGTCTGGATAAAAATTATGGGTAATGTTTTATGTAAATGCATTCTGTCTGCCTGTGTTTTGTGAAAATTAAGCAATCGGAATCTGATTCTTTCCCTTCTGCAATTTTCTCACATGGTTCATCAAATCCCATTGTGTTCTCACTGAAGAGGACACTTCTCTTTTAAGCACTGTGAGCGCATGCCAAAAACGTGACAAGTCAGGCGAGGATCAGAAAAAGCAATACCCACAGACTTGGTAAATGTAGGGAGGAATAAAATGAATAGGAGAAGTTTCATGTATGAGAGAAACAGTTTGTGTATAGAAAACCATCTTAAAGTCTTAAAGTCAAGGTGAAGCCATTGAAATGGACAGCTGGTTATCTCATCTCAGTTCACTCTTTTCTTAAGGTGTTTTTCCTCCTTCCTTCTGCATTCTATGTTGTTTCAGGTCCCTTTTTGGATACATGCTGGCACATTAAGACTGGATTTGGCTCATTAAATCTCAGTGCCCGTAAGATCCTCAGATGCTTGATACTTATTCTGACTATCTATAATGTTCTGGCAGGCCCTGTGTGTGGTCAGTGCTCTATAGGCAGTTTGTAATTGAAGAAAATTGTTGAGTGAAAGTGTGTTGGCCAGACCTGTGTCTCATTCTTGCCCAGTGATTCAGCAGATTGTGCTCAGAGAGGATGGAATACAGTTGCGGTATGAAATAGTTCATCTGTAGTTGGTTAAGTTGGCAACTGGACATCCTGCCTGGAAGATCTAGAGAAGAGATTCATGCTCTTTCTTCACATCACCACCCAGTTAATCCATTCTACATAAATGGCCTATAGGACTGGCAAACTGTCTCATTTCTTATACAAAAACTGTCTGCTGTTCTTGGCCCTTAAGACATCTCTACTCATGATTCATCTCTTCCTAAAATAGGGAGAATAAATAATTTTCCAGTGCATGTCTCTTTCACTCAAGAGTACCTTGATAACCAAGTTACAGCATGCAGATGTCTCTTAGTTGACTAGTACTATGAGATGAACCCTACATAACGTTTTGACTGCAAACAAGAAGAGAGAAGTGATCATACTAGACCAAAGATAGCCTGTCTCAAATAATACCTAAAGGCATCTTTCTGTGGAAGAGTACAAAACCAACCAAAAGTGGTATTTATCCCAAACAATATTTCTCCCAGCCTCCAGTCTTCTCAAGCGAGACATGGCTTCTGTCTACAGAATTTATTTAGTGTTAATAAAAATGTAAAAATAGATTATAATCTTTAATGGATTTCTACTCCATGAAATTGTCAACTCTTCCTTTGACTCCCTGTAAACTTTTTGTATCCTCATTCCACATCATCTTAACAATACGATCTTCTGTTTCTGTTTTGCAATTGCTTCATTAGAGATGCTCAGTCCCTCTCCATCCACCTCACACCGCTGCAGTCAGAAAAATCCTACCTTATACAGTGTTCCTCATATGAGAGTTTCTTTTATTCTGCACAATTGCCACCAATTCAAGAGAATGTGAAGTCTGTTGTCTCCTTTTTATTCCCTATCATTCTGTCATGGGCAGCCCAGCACCTCTCAGGTGACTCGTGTTTGGGAGTGTTGCTCCCTTGAACCATTAATTTCTGATGCTGGAAGGAACACAGAGTGGTTTTGTGAATCAGAGCAGATAGGTGACACAGAAGTACACACAGATTTAAGGTTACTTGAGCAGGCAAATGCTGCTGTGGACATTTATAATGAAGTCTCAACATTGTTAGATGAGCTGTCCTGCTGATGCACCTATCTATAGAATTACCACATAAATTTTTGGAAATATATTTTTTCTGAAGAGTGATGAAGTAAAACAGATATTTGTGAAATTATGGTGTTGCAAATTAAACATTTATATAGGTGTGATGACATTTTGGTTTGTTTCAAAAAAGCAAAACACTGGAAGTTTCCTATTAGAATTTTACCATAAAGAAAGTGTGTATTTATGATACACACATAATAGCCAGAGAGGAAATGTCACAATTTGCATTAGAAAACAAACCAACTATTTATATAGCATATGCAAGATGCATTTTATTACTTAATAAAATCACTCCTGTTATATGGTAATAATAAAGAAAAATCTATCATGTTTTCCTTCTTCAAACTGTGATTGGTTCAAAATGGATTTTGTTATTGAGAGATTTTATGGCCAGAATTTTAAAAGTCATTATGTGCACTTAAATTCATTGCACCCTGAAGTCAGTGGCAGCACCTGCGAGTTCCAGCGAGAACATGAGCTCAATGCAAAGCAGTTTAGATACTGAGCTTCACATCTTTACTTCTTTCACATCTCTGTACCTCATTTCTGCTCTTGTTTTCTCACCCTTTTTACCCTAAAACTGCTCAAAAGAACCCATGACTCAAAGAATTACATGCACTAAGCCACATTCATGCACATGACACTGTATCATCTCTCTGTATTACCCTAAATCAAGGCTTTTGACATCAAGCCCCTGCCCACAAGAATTCCCTGTATCTGCATCTTGTTACAGGCTGCAGCCCATCCAAACGCCACGCTCAGCTCAAAATTTCACAATCCCTATGAGTAAGCACAGTGGGAAAAGTTTATTTCGTGGAATTTTGTTATAAATCTGGAGAAAATTTTGCCTTTGGAGGCTTGCTGATCACTGAAACTCAGAGGATTGCTCACCCACATGAATAAAACTGAAACTGTTTACTCAGAATTGTCCTGTTGAAACCATCATATTTTTTCACATCGTTGGCTTTTACCATAAAAATAATTATTTAAATTTTTTAAATGACAGATGGCTTTTATAATGCAGCTGAAAGACTTGGAACCAAAGAGAAAAGTGATTATAAAAAACCAAACAGAAATCCTATTAAATACTACTTCATGGTTATTTAAAGATTTACAGGTTCATTTAACACCTACATAGATGAAATTGTCCTTCTGTACGACTTAAATCCCTAGTGGGCCAAAAATAATCCAGCTGGCTTCTGTATGCTGTGTTCAAAGGGTCTCTGTTAAGTATCTCATAGGAAACAACCTGGTTATTGAGGTCAAACCAATACCTTCATTGGTCAAAAGCAGTCTTCTTGTCAAAGCATTATTTGGAAATTCAGGAAATGCAACCCGAAGTCTGATTATGTCTTTATATGAGCATGCTATTTAGAGCAGATTTGTTAAAATAGTTACGTGTCCTACAAGTGCAGGATTTTATTCACATTATACAATACTTGGGCTAAGGCTGGTGTCTACAGCAAAGGTCAACACTGGATTTTGAGACTGAAATGGGCTGAGTCCAGCGCAGAGCCACAAAGATGATGGAGGGAGTGGAGCATCTCCTGCTGAGGAGTGGCTGAGGGAGCTGGGGCTCTTGAGCTTGGAGCAGAGGAGACTGAGGGGTGCCCTCATTCCTGGCGATCCATTGGGAAAGGGCAGTGTCAGGAGGAAGGAGCCAGGCTCTGCTCTGGGATGGCCAATGCCAGCACAAGGGGCAATGGTCCCAAGCTGGAGCACAAGGAGGTTCAAGCTGCAGATGAGGCCAAAGTTTGTGAGTGTGAGGGTTCTGGAGCATGGCCCAGGCTGCCCAGAGAGGTTGTGGAGTCTCCTTGTCTGCAGACACCCAAAGGCCTGGCCGTGTTCCTGTGTGACTGCTGTGGTGATCCTGCTGTGGCAGGGGGTGCACTGGGGGAGGGTCTCCGGTGCCTTCCCAATCCAAATAGTCTGAGTGATTCTGTTATTCAAAGCCAGCTTTGTTCCACAGGCAGCTTTTGCAGTAGAAATGTGCTGTGAAGTCCAACCTTGAAACTTCACTTCTTCAGACAGTAGGTGTCCTGTGGCACAGGATTTCAAAGCAGCCTGAACAGGGTGTTTAGACTCCTAAAGTCACCCAGTACTGTGTTACCCAGAGACTGGAAAAATGGAATCATGGAAGGTGCCGGGCCAGTTCCCCTACCTCCCTCATCTACTGGTTCATAAACACAGCTTCCATCAGCCCAATTTTTCAAGTTGTTGGTCCCTGCACATATTTTTTGCTCCATTTATACAAAAAAATGTTGTCTTTAAGCACTGCCATGAATGCCTACTGAGCTCCCAAAACCTTGTAAGAGGCAATAGTTGCAGTTGTCACTTTTTTAGGTTGTAAGGAAATTGTAAACACCGAAAGATGTTTGTGGTTTGCTTGGGTTTTCTCTCTTTTCCATTTATCACTTAACTCTTTGCTGAAGAATGGCATGCACATTATTATTATTATTATTACTACTATATTATTAT
>NW_010205505.1:0-1207 GCF_000695765.1 Mesitornis unicolor
TTAAATTTTTGTTTCTTCCTGACTAACTCTGTGGATAAAAGTTAACCTTATTTTTGGAACCAGGGTAAGGGGAGGAATAAGAGGAAGGGAAAAGTATTTATGGATCAAATAATAATAAAGAAAGAAATATTTACCTTAAGAGAACAGATTAGTTATCCTCACATCCTTCCTTCGCTTCTGGAAAAGATAAAGCCAAGGGCGGTGATGTTGGGAAATGTAATGGGTTAAGTTCTGCTGTATCGTCAATATTGGAATGCTTATTTATGGAATATTTTCCAGCTTAGAAATCACAATCTTCATATCTTAACCTCTTATGCATTCAGTAACTTGTACGTTACCAAAGAGTCAAACTGCTTGTATTTTATTGGCAGTACATGATGTGCACTGATTGTAGATTGTAATCTGTTTAATTAGGTTAATCATGTGTAAAAAAAAAATCTGTGTAAAAAAACCAAAAAACCACTAACCCAACTGCCAAAAAAAAAGAGAGATAATAAAAAGATCTGAGGGTTGTTCTTTATTTTTCTTCTTGTTTGAACATTAACACCAGGGTTGGACCTGAACAGTAAGGGCATACCTTCTCACACCCCTGTTAGGACAGCAGGGAAATCTTTACTTGAGAATGCCAAGGAATCCAAAAGTACAAATGCATTGAAGGAAATGCAAATTCTTGGAAACAGACTCATTAGTGACTACTGACGCTGACTCAGCCTCTAGCTGAGGAAGCCCATGAATCAGTCAGTTTAAGCTGGGTAAGTATAAGTTTCCCTGTTTCTCACACAGTCCTCTTGGTTGGTAGGTGATTACTTTGAACTAAATGAGTGAATAAAAATTAAGCAAACTGATGAACTTTGGGTCCACCATATTTCTGATCAGCTGTCTTTCTTACTTTTAACTACAAAATCCCCTTCACCTGCAGATTAGTTTGGAAAACTCACTGAGCTCCGATGCTGATGTCACTTTCTCCATCCTTGCAATGAACAGCTGGTATAACTTTAGTTTGATGCTGTGCCAGGAGGAGTGGAACATCACCAGCTTGCTCTTACTCACACAGCAGAGCTCCAAGTTCCACCTGGGTTCCATTATAAACGTCACCGCAAACCTCACTTCAACCAATGACCTTCTGAACTACTTGCAGTTTTACGTGGAGAGCATCAAAGACACAACATCTACCATGGTGATGTTTGGATGTGACATGGAAAAAACG
>NW_010205506.1:0-2928 GCF_000695765.1 Mesitornis unicolor
AAATATTTAAATGAATTATAATTATATTTAATTTGCAACCAATCATTGTAACTTAAATTATGTAATCCTGAAACATTTGTGTATAAATATGCTAAGAAAAGCGACCCTACTTTTGCAGTGTTGGAATGAATCCAGAATCCTCCCTTTGCACTCAGCACTGAATCTAGAATGCCTGCTGCTTAATACTGCATTGGTATGAAGAGGTTGGTTGTTTTTTTTATTCCTGAGTTCGGTGACAATACCACCATACTCATGTGATCTCAGAGCAAGCTGAAACATATTTGGGGTGAGGAAATCAAAAGTGTGTGGCAGAGTGGAGGGGGGATGAACAAGTCAGAACATGCCCAAGTGCTACAGATCCATGCTTGGAGGCCCACCAAGGGCCCCTCTGTGCAACTGTCGCCAAACGAGACAGGAATAACTTATTGACAGCAATGTGATGCAGATAAGCAGACACTTCTTTATTCAGTGCTAGGGAACATGGGGGATTGCTTCTCCAAAGCATGTCCCCTATTTCAGCAAAATCAACAGTCTTTTATACACAAAGTCCCACCGATTCAGGGTTACATAAAATCATTTACATAAAATACCCTTTAACGTCATTGGACAAATAGATTATATAACTTCACACTTTCCTTATTTCTAATGAAATCATTGGTTCTTTCTACTGATCACTACTGATTGGAATTCTTGATATTCAAATCAAGATAGGACGGTTAAGGGGTTTCCAAGCAGCATAACTGGCCTCCATAATGAATTTCCTTAGTTTCCTGAAACAAACTTATTAAACACAGTAACTAATATATAAAATTGCTAACATTACATTGATAAGGTTAGTGATTTCTCTAGAATCCTAACACACAGCATTTCAATAGTTAATACATCAAAATCTCCAAGACTACATTTCACAACAAATTAAACTTTAACCTTGGTTACTGCAACGCAGCCTTCACTCCATGCAAAGAAAAGATGAGTTCTGTGAGCTGTAAAGAGATCCACACAGGACCACCAGGATGATCATGCAGTGTTAACTTGGGCAGCCTTTGGGTTTTGCGCTGTGCATAAGACGCAGGCGATGTTGGCCTCGAAAATGGAAAACCAGATGAAAAAAAACTACTTCAAGGAATATGTATGTGGGGATAATAAGGAAAAGCCCCAAAGGGCTTCCTGAGACCAGAAGAACAGTTCAATGGTCCTGTGAATCAGAAACTATATTTCAAGGTAAGTTTTATACAGAGAAGGATGTGTGATGGAACTGGGGGAAGCCCCTTTTGCCCACAGCTGTGGGGGAGCTTACAGCTACTTATAAGACCAATATGGGGTGAAAGCTTGTGCTACATGTGTTTCCTTATCCTCTAGGTTGATGATGACTATAGAATGTTTTAAAAATCTCTGGTTGACTGACTGTGGAAGAAGAAGACAGAAGCATGCTGTGCACTGTTCATGTTCCTGTCTGGGCCTGAAATTGTCAAAGAAAGGAGGATGGGCATCGAAGGGACAGTGGTGTTTGAGGAGCAGGGAAAGGAAAAAGGCTGGAGAAGCAGACATGTCTACATCTCTGCTTCTGTTAAAAGATATCTACTGTCCTCCTAGGGAGGTGAGAAGTTTTGGGTCTGTAAATCCCCTTTCTGAAGCTGCTAAAGGCAAATTGCTAATCTGAACAGAAGCAATGTGGCAATCTGGTTTGCAAAACAGAATTCTTACAGTTTACACAAAGCGGCAAGAAAGCACTTCAAAAGAAAAAAGGCAATTGTGGCAGAGGTGGATGCTCAATTGCAGACATATTTGGTGAATATGTGACAGTTTTCCAAACATGATGATTGTGTTAAGTACATATTAATGATACTAGTCATGTTAACCAAGCATGCTTAGGCTATTGGTTGAAAAAGCAGAACAGATTCTGAAATAGCCGAGGCTTTTGAAACCATATTTGTGAGGGGGCATGAACCTCAGAAATTACAGACCAATTGAGGAAAAATAATTTTTAAACAATCTGAAAAAGCAGTATAATGCTCATCATTCTATTGCTAATAATGAA
Organism: Mesitornis unicolor; assembly: GCF_000695765.1. NCBI lineage: Eukaryota > Metazoa > Chordata > Aves > Mesitornithiformes > Mesitornithidae > Mesitornis > Mesitornis unicolor. Next base: position 2,039 of record NW_010205506.1, read on the forward strand.
ATAAAAGACTCTGTCATAGAACATTTGAACAAGAGGCTCAAAACCAATATGTGAAGATATTTTAAGGTGAGCAACACTTATTGCTATGTTGATGTGCTATCAATCCTTTTAAAGAGCTATAGCTATAGCTTCCACAGAACTATCATAGAATAGCCCAGGTTGGAAGGCACCTTGAAAGATCATCTGGTCCAATCTTTTGTGGGAAAGGGAGCCTAGATGAGATTATCTAGCACCCTGTCCAATTGCACTTTGAAAATCTACAGTGATGGGGACTCTACCATGTCCCTGGGGAGGTTGTTCCAGTGAATGATTGTTACTGTAAAAAATTTCTTTCTTATATCTGATCCAAGCCTGTGGGCATGAACCCTTTAAACTCTGCTGGGGTTTGGAAAACTGTATACAGGGATATGATTAAAATTAAAGAATCTATGCCTCTGCTCACAAAGGGACACCAGGTCAGAGTGCCTAGAACAAAGGCGAGATTTGAGGAAAGCTATGAGCAGACATTCAGGTGTGGAGTGCTGGCTCTCCCAGCGTGGCCGTGATCTTGTCGATGTGATCAACCCAGCGTACGAATAAGGGTAACCTGCAACTTTAAGGAAGATAAGAGCCGGACTCGCTAACCGCAAGTAGGCGTACTGTCCATAAGTCAGGACGCATGGACAGCAACCAATTAGCTGTGTGTAATCGCTGCGTGCTTTGCTCGTGACTTTCTCGTGACTAAAACCGAGACTATAAAAGCTTTGTAACTTTGTTTAATAAACGAGAACGACCATACTCATATTGAGATTCCATCGTTACTCCGGGAGGTCTGGATCCCACTCCAACAACTGGCAGCAGAGGCTGATTCCTCCCTTCTCCTAAAGCTCCGAGACTGCGGTAAGCAGCTA
>NW_010205507.1:0-9587 GCF_000695765.1 Mesitornis unicolor
CTATTTAGCTCAAACCAGGACAGTGGTCAAAACTAACATTATTACTAGCAGGATCATAGAAACATTAAGGTTGGAAAAGACTTCTAAGATTATCAAGTCCAACCATCAACCCAATACTACCATGCCCACTAAACTATATCCCAAAGTGCCACATGTACATGTTTTTTCAATAGCTCCAGGGATCTTCACCAGCTTTGTTGCCCTTCTCTGGACATGCTTCAGTGCCTCAATGTCGTTTTTGTAGTGAGGGGCCCAAAACTGAACACAGCATTCGAGGTGTGGCCTCGCCAGGGCTGAGTACAGGGGAACAACTACTTCCTTACTTCTGCTGGCCATGCTATTTCTGACACACCCCAGGATGCCATTGGCCTTCTTGGCCGCAAGGGCACATTGATGGCTCACGGTCATCCTGCTGTCAACCAGCACCCTCAGGTCCTTTTCTGCTTGACAGCTTTCCAGCCACTCTTCCCCAAACGTGAGGCATTGCATGGATCCTGATGCATCTTTGTAGCAGGGCTGAAGGGATTCATAGTTTAAAATCAGTATTGCCTCCAGCCTCATAAGCAATCGTTAGAGAGAGAAGTATTTTGCTGGCCTTACAAGTGGCTGTGCCTGGGCCTGGAGCACCTGCTCAGCTCTGAGCTCAGCAAAGGTGACACTATGTCAGAAGGGTCCAGGCTGCGAGATGCAGGCTCTCTCCCACAGGGCAGCCCCTGGCTCTCACTGCAGCTCGGTTCACAAAACACATGGTTATTTCCCCGTCAGACAGCTGTTCTGTGTGCCCCGGGCTAGTGTCTAAGGCCTCTTACCCACAGATGCGTCTGAGCACTGGCAGCACTGCCCAGGCCACCTCCCCAGCAGGGGCTGGCACTCTTGGAGGCCTCACTGCCCCACAGCTGGGCAGACCAGCCTTGGCAGCCACCTTGTGTCATGCCAGGAGGCAAAGCACAGCTAACCACTTCCACATGGAGCCATCAGCTCTGGTGGCATGACTTGCAGCTGCCACTTGACAGCTCAGCACTGTGGTTATTTTTCCACAGCATTACCAGGCCACATGTCACGTCTCTCTTAGTCATCTCTTAAAAGCTTATACAGAAGGCTGGTGGCCTGTGGGTCTCTGTTAGCCCTGCTTGCACATCATCTGGCCCCTGGCGATAGGGACTAGCGGGGGACCCCTTGTGCTAGGATTGTGGCAGGGGGACACCTTGCCTGCCCCTCTTCAGCTTCTTTCAGGGTGGTGCAGGAGAGCAAGAGGCCCCGGGCAGGTGCTGTGTGGCCATTAATCACCTTGCAGGGCTGCTCCCAGTGGCTGGTCTGGCTGGTGTCTTAGAGGGAGCAGGGGCCAAGTGCGGCGATGTGTGCTGGGGGTGGATACTTGGAGTCAGGAAAGCTGCCAGAGTGTTTTGGCTGACCTCACTTGGGACAGAGCTTTTCACCCAGATATCTCATGTTGGATCTAACTAATGCTGCTGTGATGAAGATGTCAAGATGGAGAGACTCCAGCCCTCCGAGTGAATAATTACAGTGGATAATATCTTCCCAGCTAAGAGCACATGTTTTTTTTTTCCTGATAGGACTTGTCTGGCTCTAACTTGCAGCCACTGGCTCTTCTTTTACCTTTCTCCACTGCATTATTAAAGTCTCTTGTGAAGACACTTGCTTAAAGCACCTCACAAGTGTTTTCAGACAACACAGACTAAGCTCTTCATGGCCTTCACTGGGCAGTATGTCCCTTCCTTTTTAGCCCCCCATGTCATGAAGCAACTCTTGTTACTCCTCTGGTTAGCTCTGCTTCCTAGCACACATCAGTGAGCCATCACAGTCCTTTCTGAGGGACTGGCAGCTCTCACAGCAGTAAATACCAGGGTAGAAGCCAACAGAAAGCTTATTCTTCACCCCTGCAAGAAATGCCTGCAAAGTTGCCATGAAGTACCCTGCCACACTGTGGAGCACTCTCTGTCCCCTTGCTTCTTGTAGTGCTTTTGTCTGCATGGCATGAAAGTGCTGCAGTAGCTGGGACTCAGCACCAGGTCCCAGGAGTTGTGACCAGCAGGACCTCCTTACATTTGCTGTCACCAGCCCAGTGGATTCAGGCCTCCCTGTGAACTCGTGAGGGCCTGGCCCCAAGGATCTCAGTTGCTCCAGCAGTGAAAGCTTTTAGAAACACTTGCAACCAGAGCTGTGGCCAGGTTGCTTCACTTGAGAAAGCTTGGGAAAAAACCCATCCTAGAGTCATGTCAAAACTATATTAAAAAGAAAAATACTTCTGTAACGTATCAAGCTCTAAATCAGCTATCTCATGGCTCCAGCTTAAGTATGCGAAATCTTCTGTAGTCCTTGGATGAGGAGCACATAAGGGACAAACAGATCAAGAAATCTTTAGAAGCACTAAAGGAGCCTCAATTGGCTGCCAGCAACAGGGACCCAGCTTCAACAGCACAGAACTTCACTGCTTGGGCTAAAACACTGGGTCTGTCAGTTGAGGGGCAGTAATTGAAACCAGTGATCTCTGATGCCCAGATGCTAGAGCAGGAGAGGGACACATGTATTTATAAAGAAGCTGTCAGTGTACACTATGCTTGTAATGACCAATAACCTGCCAGGGATGAACTCAGGCTCCTCTAAGGTTTTGGACACAGGGCACCACCAAGCTAATGAGCTGTTGAACACCTCATAACTGTTGGCCTAGCTACCAGCATCCTAAATAGAGATTTTCAGTGTAGATGCATAGCATTCCTAATTCATAACCATAAAGATGTGCACCTTTTCCCTTGAAATAGGTTTAAATCCTGAAGCCGAGGAGATTTGCAAAGCAAAATAACCTGGGCACGTTTGCCTGCCTCCCTCCATGAACCACACAGCTGATGGCCAGCAGTATATTGGAGAGGCAGAGGAGGGAAAGCTGTCATCACCTGATGTGCAAACAGCTCATGATGTAGCCTGCTTGTGCTCACCAGAATTTAGACTGCTTCAAACTGTAAGCCCACAGACTCAGCCAAGACTGAGGAACTTGAAGCAACTTGACAAATTCAGAACCAGCAGAAAAGCCGAGGGCAGAGCAGAAATATTAAATATAGTTCACCTTGCCCATGTGCAGAATCAACTGTAACCCAAGGGTCCCTGCTGAAGCCCAGGGGTCCCAACAAGCAGTTTGAGGGAGGGAGAACCACTCATTCACATGAAGATACAATGCCACAGAGGAGATGGCAGGAATCAGGTGGAAAAAACATTTTTAAGGGCCTTGACAGTGACCCAGAGCCCTCCCACTGCAAGAGGAATTCCTTTAAAATGCACTCTCGCTGGGGATTTATGGGTGAACATGACTGTATATATTACAGTACATTCTTATGGCCTCATCGGTCAATAATCTGCATTTAACTCAGTCCCTTCAGAGTGTGATAGGCCATAATACTAGTGAAGCAGCTGCTACATGCTGAAATAATAATCAAGGAAGCAGAGAGCAGAGCTGATAATTGACTCTGCTAATGTGCAAGTCGGGTCTTTGAGTTATTGATCAGTTGCGCTTCAGTGGCTCAGCAAGAGCCTGGTCCTCCATGCCTGGAGGTTATCGACTCAGCAGTTACCAAGAAGGGGGTCCTCTCCTCTCCCTACATACTCCCTTTTTGGATCATCACCTATTCTGGCTTTCTTTCAACATTTCCCCCAGGACTTGTTTAACATAGACCCCTGAAATTGCTGGGAAAAGCAGCTTTGTCCCTGCTGCCAGCCTGCTGGTGTCCTACATACCCAGATGTTCAGTAGCAGGGATGCAAACATGCAATGCAGAGAGGACAATGACTTTCACCCCTCAGTAGTACTTCCTGGCACCATCTTTGGCATAGGTACCCCTCTCTGTCAACCCCTTTTCCTTCTACCCTCCAAGTGAATCCATCCCTTCCTCCTCCAGGTCTTCCACCCGCCTCTCCACCTCCTTCTTGAGTCCCCTAAGCTTCACTGCAGCTTTGGCATGTTTCTCCCTGTCCCCAGAGGTTCCTGTGCCGTGGCTGATTGAGGCGCTGCACTGGCACCTCATTCCCCACGCCACCACACAACCTGCTCGCCCACCTCCCAGCCAGTTTTGGAGCCACAGCAATGAGCCACTTCCTCTGTGGTTAGCTGGGTGTCTGCAGCCATGTCTTGAATGTACTCTTGCAAAAAGCCTGCTGAAAAAGCTCAGTAAATTATGTCAGACAGTTCTTCTTTCTCAGCTAATTCACTGGTTTGTTCAAAGACTTGCAAGAGCTCAGGAAATGCGGTTTCCTTTTGCAGAATCTCGTCAGGTTGCACCTCTGAGCAGTCCTACCCATGTAAGCTTCACAGCCAATTCTCCTAATTTGCTAGATATTGCATTCATTTGCATGCATGTCAAACAAGCCTGTAATTCTCCCGATTGTCCCAAGAGCTGTTAAAAATGAGTACAATATTCTCCATCCTTATCAAACACTGCTTTGTCTTCTGGTGGTGTGGTGAGGTTTTTTTTGGTGTGTGAAGTTTTTTCTTCAACAAGGGAAGAAATATTTCTTTTCAAGATGTGTCCCTTTTATCCTCATGTTCCCTGAGACTTCTTGGCTGTATGCCATCGTGACCTGGCAGCTTACTGATACTTGCACAGCCTGGTTATTCCAGCTCCTCCTCTCTCGGTCTCTGATGCTATCTCGTCTTAGTCCAGAAAAGAGCAAGGGCTGCGTAAGCACCTCCAGAGGTACATTTGTAGTGGAAACTGATGTGAAGGAATTATTCAGCCCTTCAAGAACACCTTTAGTTTCCTTAATTTCTCTATTTTAAGTACAGATGACTCAATCCTCAAATATTTAAGCAGATCTCCTTGTGTGGGTTCCTTGGGAAATTAATGCTTTTACACCTCTAGGTTTCTGCACACTTAAACCTATTTTGATCTAAGACTGGGGAAAATTCTGTCCAGTGAGGAGCAGAGCCATGAGAGGCCAGGTGCGACGGCCATGGACCAGGAAAGTGGCAACCCAGTTCCCAGCCTTGCTCCTCACCTGGAGTAGACCGTTCTTTTCTCAGCAGTGCCTGTATCCAGATCTGATATTTTTACTTCCATGGGGGAAGGAGGCAAGTGTTGCAATGGATGCTGACAAGGGCACCAAAGTAGCTGAGTGCAAGACCACCCTGGGAACAGCAGCATGGAGGGAGGAGGTGTGGCTCTAGAGCCTTTTCAAAGGTAACTCATGTCAGGGGTAATGCTGGGTGGTCTTTCCATAGGCACATAGATACTCCAGGGTGCATTGATGCTGTTGGTCTGATGCTCCCTCAGCTTGCCTTTCCTACCACAGGGAAAATTCCTACCTGTACCCCAAATTTACATTGAGCCCAAACTGATGCAAGTGGTATTATCTGCAACCTGCTGACCCTTTGTGTCTCAGGCTGAGGATTGAAGAAAGAAGTGGCTGGGACCAGGGCATATTTTGTTTCCCTTTCTCCTGGCTGGTCTATCAAGCCGTGGCCCATGCTGCTCAGCAGCTCTCACTGAGCTTACCTACCCCTGAGCGTGTGATGTTTTAGCCTTGAAGGCTAAATGCAGTGGTTGGGAGTGGGTGGTGGGAGGGCTCATTGCGTGTGGCCAGGAGGCTGACACAGTCATGCTGCATGCTTGTGTCTCACTCCAGCTAACTCTAGAGAAGGTAGCACAGCTGCACTGCTCGGCCCATGTGCTGTCCCTTGTACCACCCACGCCCCACAGTGTGTTGTCCTTCACTGTAAACTTTGCCTTAGGAAAGGCTGTGCGCAGCAGCACACGCCATGGCCACAGATGTTCAGCTGGTGGAGCGGCTCAACAGGATCACACCATGTCTTCCAGTGCAGTGAATTCCTTGGTGTTTGTTTTCTTTAGCTCCCTTTTAATCTAATTCCGTATTCCTGAGGGTGTTTGTCTGTCAACACACATGCTCACCTTCAGCTCTGTCATGCACATTTAATTTCACTGCCAGGGTAAATATCTTGTATTTTCTCTGCCAGAGTAAAGCTCTCATATCAGTCCTGCATAAACTCTTCTCCTTTCCCCCACTCTTTCACACTCTGCATATGCTTGTAACACCTTTGTTTAAATATCAGCCCGGAAAGAGAGGTCTTCTGGTGATGGAGTTGGCCTCCTTATCAAGTGTAAGGAGTGCAGCAGAGTTGAACTCATCAAAGAGGAACAAAAACTTTAGAAGAGTGCCCAGGAAAGGATTATTGTGAAGTGACCTCTGTCCCTTCAAAGGCCTGAGGTGTGTGGAAAAGCCAATGAGCTACTGAATTTTTTTTCTTGCTTTTCATTGTTGTAGAAATCTAGCCAGTTTGGAGTCTCATGCAGCTTGTCTGGGGATCCAGACAATATCTCCAGCACTTGTTATGTATGTACTCATGTTCATTGCTGCCTTTGCCTGCTCTAGAAATGTCAGGCTACACACGATGAGAGTCCTGTGGTGTGATGTGAAACCTCTATGCAAACTGTGAGCAACTGAAACCACACTGCACCAGCAGAGGTTGTTCATGAGACCCTTCCAGTCCTGCAGCAGTTCTTGGAATGGCTTTCTCTCACTTCTTTTAAAACCTTCCATGTGCCCACACTCAAAGACTCATGGTCACCTGGTTAAAGTTGAGGGGTGCATGCCAGATCTACACCAGTTTATACACTGGCCTTCAGGTTGAGTCCTCCCACAGCTCCCCAGATGTGTCTCACCAGTCCCCTTGGACATGTCCTTGGCTTCAGGCTGGGTCAGTTACCTGAATACCAAGGCAGGTATGGAATTAGATGTGGTTATATTGGCTCTTTCAGGGATGCAGGTTAGGTTCCTATGGCCCTAACTGTCCTCTGATGTCTGAGGGATGTGAAAAAACTCCAGCTTTTGGAGATGAGAAGGCTGGTAGGGAATACAAATGAGGTTTGCTAAACCACAGAGGCAGCAAACAGGGAGTTGTTGTTCACCCAGCCCTGCAGTGCAGGCACCATGCAGCACTCACTGAAACTCCTACACCTCTTTGGAAAAAGCTTTGAGAGGAAGCACGTCCTCATGCAGCAGGTCCTGGACTTCTGGCCCTCGCTGACCCTGGGGAGTGAGAGGCATTTGAGGACAGCAGGCTCGGGAGTGGGGTACTCAAAGGGCTGGGAAGTGCCCCCTTCCACCCTTGGCTCTGCGATGATGGGTGCTGTGGGAGGATGGTGAGATCAGACCCCAGAAGTGGTCAACCCTGTATGCTCTCTTCCATGGTCCACAGTGGGAGACTGGGCTAGACAGCCCATCATCATGTCCCAGACAGGCGTTTCCTAGGTGTCTAATCCCAAGAATTAAAGAAGTCTCCCTTTTTCTGAGCAAAACAGAGGATTTGGAAGCTGAGAAGTAATACTGACAGAGGGAATTATCAGGAGGTTAAATACGCAAAAGCACACCGGTGTCCTCAATTTTTCTGCTCCTGATTTCTCTGCTGTGGCGATGTTCAAACTTGAGCATGTCCTGCTGAGCGCTGTCTCATCTTTTCTGGCTGCGACACAGAGGTTGTGGTTTGTGGCCGAGGGCCCCACTGGCAGCAGTGACCCAGTGAGAACCGAACAAACTGAAGCCTCTGATTAAAAATGCCCCTGTTGGGAGGACATGCCTAACCATGCCCCAGAGAGTCATAACTGTCTGGTGGCAGCTGAGCAAAGCCCAGCATGCCAACAGGGTCTCATTCCTCTATCTGCTCACCTCCATTTGTGGAAATATAGGATATAAGTCAAGGAGACCTTAATATAGCTGAGACTGTTACCCTCTCAACTAAATTGCAACTTGAAGAGAGGGCAGTGAGAGTACACACCCATGGGGAAGGGCAAAACACTCTCTTGGGCCTCTTTACTGCAAAAACCATCCTGGATATAAACCTGGTAGTTGCAGGGTGGCTACTAACACCTTGCAGTGCTGCTGGAGTGGCAGTGCCTGCCTGCTGCCAGATCCCTGCCAGACAGGCTAGTGATTACACTGACACCCACACAGGCATGCAGGCTGCAAGGAGCGGTGCAGAGAGGATGCTTCAGCTACACAGCACTTGATGGGATGTGTCAGCCAGGAGGTGCTGGAGAGGAGAGAGAAAACCCTGCTTTGGGGCAGAGAGTCCCAGTAAGCCAAAGGCACTATTGGCCCAGCCTCAGCAGAGAGACACAGATGTTTATAAAGCACAGCTGAAACACCTGCAATCTCCAAATAAACAGGAAAGCGTTATGCATGCTCGTGCCTGTAGGTTGCAAAGCAAGGGCTGGGGAGAGGTAAGGTGGCTACATCCTGAGGACATGGCTGGGGGAGCTGGGGACACAGAGTTGGGCTGCCTGCCGAATGAAGAGGTTGGGATGATGCTGCTTGGGGAGCATGTACAGGGAGGAGAGAGTGGCATGGCTCATGTGTGTATGAGAGAGCTAGGTCTGTGTGCAACCTGCCAGCAGCTTGTGGGTCAGACTGGGGAAGGTCTTCAGCATGCACAGCCACCTGGTCTGGCTGACAGGCTTGGGAAAAGCCGTCAGAGTAGAGAGCAGGGTTTGGTGATGCAATGCCCTGTATGAGCACCTGGACTGGAGGGAATGTGAAGGCACTTGCTGGGGGAAAGCAAATCTGAGCAGGCTGCTCTCTGCCAGACAGCTCTCACCATCAGGCTCAAGCAGTTAAGTCTCCTCCTGGAGCTGTTGGGTCCCAGACCTACTTTCCAGCGGGGCTCTGCTCGCTCAGCTCTCCCAGATCATAGTGGCATGCCTGGAACAGTGGTGTCATGGTTTTAAATAACATGTGGGTGAGCTCAGCTGTTGTGCATAGATGAGAAACGGGTGGGCTCTCTGCTCTGTAATTTAAAAGCTAACTGTTGTTCGGCTGTGACTGCATCACCACCAGCTGGGAGCACCAACACCCGCCTGGCTGTTTCTAGGTCAGCAGTTTTTTGTCCTTGCTGTGCGACTCCCAGGAGATGCCTGTCCTGCTCTTTGGGGTCTCAGGTACATGAGTCTACTGTCTGCTGGCAGTCCTGCTGACACAGGTGCGTGTGTCCTCCACCGGAAAGCACTCTCTGCTCCACGAGTGGTTGAAAACCTTGGGCTTAGTGGGGAAATGCCTAGTGCTTGTTGTGTGGCACAGACCCACCCTCAGTGCAGGATGGACCCTATGTCACCCTGGGTCATGCATCGATGTATTTTTACTCAGAAGACCCACCAAGTCAAGTAGATTCTCTTCTCTTTTGCCCGGTGCACTGCTTTCCCCCAGGGCACTGCTGTCTTTGGAGTCCCTCCTGAGCCCACAAGCCTGAGGAGGGGGAGGATATAAGGAAGAGGAGGAGAAGGATGGTTGAGCTGCCTGCTCTTTTGCCTGCCTGCCCACCTCCACACCTTGGGATGCTGCTTTTCAAGGCCAGTGCAGCAGTGCTGTGAGCACAGCAGTGAGTTAACCTCTCGGGCTGTTGCTGAAACACCTCGTTGTGACTTCCGAGGCAGCTGGTCCTTTAGACGACACAGCTTCCTGCATCTTCACCAGCCTCCAGCACAGTCCTGCCTGCAGTATGGTTTGGGAGAGGACTGCTGCTGTGGGGGCCCCTGGCACCCGTGGGGAGCCCAGGGAGCGCTGTGGTCAGCA